>NW_024505893.1:2871857-3108038 GCF_017590055.1 Onychostruthus taczanowskii | reverse complement strand
GGGGGGGGGAGAAGAGTTGGGGGAGAGGAGGGGTGGATTACAAATGTTGTAGCACTTCAATTCCCTGAAATATATTTAAGCTTTTCCAGGGTGTTCAAGTTTATTTCTGTGTATTTTATGGGCAAGAAACAAAATTCTCTCAAGGGGTTAAAAAAAAAGCACAAAACTTGTTTGTTCTCTCCTAATTCACTGTTACAGATTTTACGACTCCTGGTATCAAGAAGGATTTGTGTCCCTACCCTTGACAGAAACGTCCACCTCCCCATCCTTCTGCAGTGAGGATGAGCCAGCTGTCAGCCTGGCTGCCATTCCCACCCTCCTGTGGCTGAGCAGAGCTTTTAATCAGTCTTGGAAAGTGCTTTGCTGACCCTTCCCTTCCAACAGAGGCTGGTGTTCAGGCTGTAGTTCCTCGTATCAAACGTGCTTGTGGATGTCTTGCTGGGCATTTGCTGCCTTCAGCTGGAGCTGGGAGCAGCAGTTTGCCTGTGTCAATGACCAGCTAATAACAGGAGAGAGCAGAGCGTGCATGGATCAGAGAAAGAGCCAAAGCTGTCCTGCTCAGTGGCACCGTGGGCCCAGATTGCTCTGTAGTGGTTTACCAAGTATCAGCGTGGAAAAATAATCCATCAGCTTGTTTAGGTAACCTGACTTTGCTGTTAGAGGCAAATGAACATCTGCATCACAAAATGCAAGTAATGGGCAAGAAATCTGGGGATTTGGGCAAGTTCTGTTTAGGAAGAGCCAGCCTGGTCAGAGTCAGCTCTCTGGAAAGTGGCACCAAGGAAGCTGCGCAGATCAGCCGGGGCTCCAGAGATCTGCAGCCAACACTGCCTGGCTTTGCTTGTCCTCCTGACACCCAGAGGTGACCTTTGGCTGATTCCCTTCCCATCTTGCTCTGGTCTCCTCCTGCCATGTGGTTGCTTTGTCCTGTTGAAGTTGAGCTCCTGGGCAGGGGGAGGTTGCAAGTTCCATTTATTGGATGTGTGTGAAGCCCTCGGCACCACAGGGCTGTATCCACTATCTCCAGGCTGCTGCACCAAGAGCAGCTGTTATCAGTAACAGCAAAAACAAGGAGCTGTGATAGAGTGTGGGAAGGGTATGAATAGCTTGGCATTACTGATGTCAGGTTTAGAGAGTAAGCACTGCATTTGTGTTATTATTGATTATCCTCTGGAGAGCTGTAAGCATCTCCCTGGATAGGGATCCAGTTTCTGTCCTTACCCTATATAACCTCATCAGCTTCAAAACAAGATTTAATGTCATTAGAGCAAATTGGCATTAAGGCAAGAGATTTTGTCCAAAAAATTCAGGTTGTCTTTACTTATTTTTTCTAAGCATATGGCATCAGAAGGATCATTGAGAACTTTGCCCAAACCAACCTTTCTTCCCAGCTGTCTCAGGTCCAGCTTGTGTCACCAATCTTTTTGCCTGTGCTGCTTTCCATTCTGCTAAGTGGTAAACACCTGCTGAAACATCTTAGCATCCTTCAGGATATTTTATACTCCCTTTGCTCAATCTCTTCCAGGCACAAGGGACAATTGGGTGGTCTGGTTGTTAACTGGAAACTTGGTCAGCTCTCCTCATATTTTCAAGATTGGTTATAGTCTAATAATTCTTTCTGGTATTACTGTGAATAAATTATAACTCAACAATGGACAAGTGTATATGGCTAGCATTTAGTTTTATGCATTTCCCTTCCTTTTCTGCAACATTTTTCTTTTCTGCAGTTTAGTATGGGTACCTACTTGCATGATAAATTGTGTCTGGAATTCCTGAAGGAGTGATTTATGCCATTCTACTCCCGTTGTCTTTGCTTGCACTTTAGCACTTGGAAATTTCTGCATTTCAAGAAAAGGAAGAAAATTCCCTCCAGTATGGAACTGCTTAGATTTCATTGGCAGTCTTTCAGCGTTTCTGTCAGTGCTTTGTCTCCTGGTAGGTACAACTCCTCTGTAAATGTCTCTCTCTAAAGTCCTTCAGGATACCCCCTAAAAGAATGTGGAGTTAATATGACTTGCAAATTGTTTTAACTGATTTGTTTATTGGGTAGCCCGGGCTTAGTTCATTCTCCTTGACAAAATGCAATCAGTTGCTTTGCATCATTCCTCATAAGCTACAGTTAGAATCTTCTTTTGTTTTTCCAGAGAAGGATCTGAACCCTGACCCCAGCAGTGCTTTGAAGTCTTCCCTGGCAGACAAAGATGAAGCTTGAGGTATCAAAATGTCCTGGGAGGGACGTGACCCTTCAGTGAACAGGGACCTGATGGGGTGGGCTTGTTGCACAGGGCTAGAGATGGGGAGGAGGGTGACCCTGCATGGGAGTGTGGCTGCTCTGCAGCCCCTGTAAATGCAAATTGCAGCTGAAAGCAGGGGAGAAGCCAGGAGGATGTGTGGGGCCGTGTATCATTTCCTGGTGTCATTGCAGAAGATTAAGAAATATGCTTTAATGGGGAAAGAGGTTTTATCTTTGCATAAATACATGTGGATGCCCATGTGTTTCCTGAATCTAAAAAAAGGAGTTGAAGATTTCCACTATGGTATTTTGATTCCAAGAGAGACGGTGGCCTTGATAAGAAGTAAAGAAACAAGGCTTACTGTGATTCTTTCTTCCTGTGAAACTTTCAGCAGAAGAAATAGAAAGTATGGAAAAGCAAATTAGAGGTTGTGACATAGGAAAAGATTAAGTCAGATCACATAGCACATAAGGGTGTTCCCAAAGTTCAGGACGCTCTTTTAGGAACATCCCCCACATAAAAAGGAAGCATCAAATGCCTTAACCAAACTAAATTAATCTTCATGACATGGCACATCTGTGGGCATTTAACATCCTTGCTGCAGCATTGTAACTGCACTCTCCTGTTGCATGAATGTGTCCCAGATAAACATTTCATCTTTATTGAAGTGTAGGCTGTATGAAAGATGTTAAATAAGACCCTGGGACTTTTTTTTCTCAGAGAGCCAGTATACATGAGATAACATCAGGTGTAAAGAAAAATTCTTATATTTGCAGTGAGAATGTTTCAAGTGAAATGTTTCCATCTGAACCCAGGAAAAAGACAGAGGAATGATAACAGCAGATTTCTTGTCAGAGATCAGCTGTCAGAATGAACAGATAATACTTACTTAATGGCATCCAAAATAGAAATCCTCCAGATCAATTTGCACAGTCCCTATAAAAATAACAAAGCCAGAAAAAATGAGTAATTAAATAGTTGGGAGGTTTACAGTAACAAAATGCAAGATGAAATAAGGCTCTGAGAGATTAACTAACGCAGAACAGTTATTTTGCCTTTTCTCTCTTTATTTTCCTTCCACTCTTCTGCTTCTTCTTTTCATTTTTTCCCTAAGGCAAATGCTAAGAATGTTTCCCTTGAGTCATTTCAGACAGGTTAAGCAGATATCTAAGGAAACAGCCTTTGGTAAATCAAGTGGGATCATACAGGTAGAACTGGAATCCAGTGGCCTAGGCTGAACATCCCTTTGTAACTGAAAGGCTTTTCTTGTTCAGTCCCACAGATGCAGCATGGCAACAGGGATGTGACATATTGCTTATGTAGGGGCATGTGCCAGAAATTGTGAAGGGCAGATCAAGCCTTCTGAAAGAAAATCAAACCAATTAGAATCTTGCCTCATGTTTAATTAACTTAAAACTCACTCTCTTATTTCTAGGAAGGAATGCTTGTGGGAATGGAGGTACTTGAATACCAAATCATCTTCCAAACCATTTGGAATTCACTCTGATAAGAGTGGTTTTGGACTGAGCTTTATTTTCAGCTAAATTCTAATGCAAGGTGCCAAGCAATACAAACCTGTACAAGCTGAAAAGAAAGAGGGAAACCCTACTGCTTTCTGATATTGAGCCAGTCAGTCCAGCTACTACAATATCTGAACGTCTCAATCTTTAATGTGTGTCCCTTCCAAATTTCTGTATAACTAGAATTTATTTTAAAGGTCAAAATCAACTTCTTAGAAGCCACTCAGAATGTGAGAATCCATTTCTAAGAAGAGTTTGCATGCATATAACAGGTGAAGATATATTGCAATATGCTAGGTTTTTTCTGTTTTTTTTTTAATTTATAAAATATGTTTTTCCCAGGCTTACAACCAGCACAAAATCAAATGTAATAAGCTGATAAAAAGCAGAACATAATCCATGACACTTCAGTCTGCCAGTTCTTATATTTTTCACCCACATACGCTGTTCTCAAGACATCTTTTTGCCTAGGGAAAAACACAAGATTTGTAATACACCAGGAAAGAAAAAAATCTAGTTCTTACCACACTAAGGTGAAAGCTCCAAATAAAAGGATCATCTCCCGACATGTCCTTGTCCATGTTTATTTTAGTCTAATCTAAACTAGATTAGATTTTGTATATTTTTAGAGCATCTTCATCATAGTATTTGATCATTACCTCCTACTGATCACATATGGAAAGAAATACTCTGGTATATGACTGGTAGATATTGAGGAACAAATGGGAGTCCAAGAGGAATAAGCCTGGGTGGCTAATGACATCTTTAATACTTACAAGTAAGTATTAAGTTGTGATCTTGCTTCAGGAAGATGCACACCTGAAGCCTGAGTGCTGCTGGATAATAAATGAGGAGCAGAATGCACCCACATTTTTTAGTTGCTCTAAAGCTGTAGTGGAAACTTGTAGCTGATCTTCTGGGCTGTGATGGGGTGAGTGGGTGGGGCAGAGCCAAGGAGGGAGATGGGTGGCTCGGGTGATACAAATCCCTCTGCTGTATGTGTTTAATAAAGGGGGCACAAGGAGCATCTGTACCTCGGCTGTGGGAGTGCCTCTGAAGCAGCTCTGAGGAGGCTCAGTCCCACTCACAGAATGAGCTGCATGGAGCACTTGTGCCCAGTTAGGATTTGGGGAGAGAGGTGCAGTGCAAATCCCTAGGAACATTATGGAATCATTTTTGGGCCTTGCACATTGTTGGCATGCAACTGCTGAGTGAATGTGTCCTGCCTTTTCAATAGGCTGTGCAGGGCTGGGAAAGAAGCAGCCCTATCTAGTAATTTCCTTAATGAAACCTGAAAAAAAGATGAAGTTGGACTCTGTAATGCCATGCTGACAAGTGATATAATATTCTTATTCATCTTTTAATCCTGTTCTTTCAGGTGTCTAATTTGGTGCTTCCCCTATTAACTTTCTCATTTCTTCCTGTGCGGTACATCAGAGGTCACTGTGCCTCTTGTCATAATATTTCCAGTTTATAGGAGGGCAGAGGGAGCAGAAAGTAACTACAAGGTAGTTCTGAATCTTTCATCTTCATTTCTAAATCCTGTAATTTCTTTAAAGTACATACTCTCCTTCTTTCTTACCACCAGAAACAAGAACTTATTTGAATGTCAAACAGGGCTTTAATAAATCTCATAAGATAATCATAACAGCAGCTGTCCAAGTTAGTTTCTTTAAAAAATTCTGTATGATTTCACTTATGTTTTTAAGTGCTAGCTTGAGAGTTTGCCTTTTTCTTCCTCTCACACATCCCTTTGAAAACAGGGATGTTAATTTACTAGTTAATGCCTTTTAAGGGCTTCTTCACCCAAGATACTGAACACAGCTCCTCAAATCTGCCAGCTGAAATGGAGCACGTACCATTGAGGAGAGAGGCACTCAAGCAGCTCATATTGCAGTCATGACATTGTTGATATAAATATTTAGAAATGTCTTGAAATAATGTTAGTTACTGTTCAGCAAAGGTTGGCACCCCTAGAATGGTGATTACTAAATATTGTCATGCTTTTTTTTGTTCAACAAGGCCTAAAGGGTTTATTTACCCTCCTCTGAGGAAGCAATGAGCACATTCAGGGGTTTTTCCTGTACTATATTCTTTAGAATTCTCTCCTACGAAGAGTGACAGTAAATTGAAGTTTTCTTCTAACATCTGGGTGTCTTGTGCATCACTAGCAGATGCTTATGCATTCCTTTGGGTATAGAAGAAGTCTGAGGGAGTTCTAAATTTGAGTCACTTAACTCACACATACATCCCAGTCCTGAATTGAGGATGTACAGCCAACATCTGAGGCAGTTCCTTCATGTAGGAGTCCTAGCCCAACATCTCTGTCTGGTTCCCAAGTGACAGCTCCTAACAGCAGAATTACTTTAGTGAGAAGCAAGGCAGACAGCCAGATTCCAGGCTGTTCACATTGCCTCCTCTTCTCCTGAGCCTGCCAAGGTACAAAGTCCTTGCATAACCCAAACACTGAACAGCAAGAGAGCAGGTCTCTCTAAGAGATGGAAACCTGCTTGCACACTGTAAAGGTAACATTAGGAGGCTTTGTAGTGGTGCTACATAGTGATGCTTCCCATGACAATGTCCCTGCTTATCTGTTAACAGAAAAGGTAGCTGCAAAGCTTTAGCACTTCACTTCTGGCCAGCATTTCTGCAGTGGGGCTCTTATCCTATTTTTTTGTGTCTCCAAAACAAGTAGGAATCAGCTTTCTCATAGTGCACTCATACTGTTACAATTTTATCTTTAAAATTTTTTTAATGTATTTAGTGGCAGGTTTGTTCTCACACTTTTCATTCCCAGTGTGATCAGTTGCACAAATGGGGACATTTTTACTTCATGGGGACATTTTGTACTTCATTTTGCTTCCATCAGTTACTGAGGCTTCATCCTGATGTCTTGTGGGGCATCCCTCAAGAGTGCTGTGTTTCACACTTGCTTTTCTCAGAAAAAAAGAAGAATTTAGGGTTTTCGTAGTATCTCAGAGCTGGCTGTCTCTAGTCCTGCTTCACCTTTTCCCTTCAATTGTTTCAGATTTGCAAGTAAGATGCCACTAGTAACATAGGAAAGCTGCAGTCACTTCCAGCCTGTTCTCAGCACTGCCTACAGACTGATGCAAATTGGCACATTTAAAGCCCAGGCAGACAGCAGCTGTGTAATCCAGTGGCATTTCCTTCTAAAATTTTCTGCACAGAAGAGGAGCTTGAAAGGAAGTAACAGTTTGGGGAGAAATCCAATTCCAGCCCCAGAGGCAATGCTACACGGAGCAGTAAATCTTCTTGTCTGTGTCTACAGAACAAATAAGGAACTCCTGGCTTGCTGGCTCTGTCCCTGCAGCCAGGGAGGAGCCTGCAGACTTGCTGCCCACTCTATCAGAAACCTATTTGACCATGTTGCAATTCCTGCAATTCCCTGTCAGTGCACGCTCCAGGTTTTCTTTTCCACAGAAACCGGGACGCTGCCAATGAAGGAGGATGGGAGAGAAGCTGTGTACCTTATTTCAACCTGACATGGCTTTAGGACATGAGCAGAAAACAATACCAGAGCCAGACACAGCTCTTTTTTTTTTTTTTCCCTTTCCCCAGCTTGCTAGGTATCCAATAGTTTCAGGCAATCAGACACTGTCTGATGTGAAAAACAAGCTCAAAAAATCTGGAAGCATCTAATTCATGCAGAAAAGTACCTACTAAACTGGAGGAAAATAGAGACTTAAAGCTAGTCAGTGCTGTAAAGTCACAGACACACAGCTTCAAGGTAGCAATGCCTCCCATCTAATTCCAGCACAATCTGTCACTCAGCTTGGGAAAAGGCAGCATGAGCAACAGTCATTCAGAAGAAGAAAACACCAGCATCTATTGTGCCTGCACATCAGTATTGGAAGGATGATTTCTGCTTGATTTCATTCCTGAGATCCCTCTGGGGTTTTTTGCTGTTCCTTTTTAGTAAGAATGGATCTGCTTCTAAATTTCCCATTAAAACCATGTTTTTGATCAAAAATGTACTTTCTGCCATATGAGCAACTCTAAGGCACTAACAACTCTTTCATCAGGCAATGTAAAAAAAGTCTTGTGTTTAGGGCTGCCCACCCTGAGCTTACTGTCCTTCAGCCTGTTGAGCTAGAAGGCTGAAGGCTGAATTTCTCCCCTGCCATCCTCCAGTCTCCCCATTCCCAATGACTGCTCCAACAGCAAAACAAGCTGTTCTGGCTTGGCTGAGTCAAGGAGATTGCTGTAGGTGGTGCGTGGCAGTGACATTTTGGGAGAAGGAGTCCAATGTGGGAGGCCAGACCAGAGAGAAGACACAGAAAGCCAGGCTGCAGCTCTCAGGAGATGTGGTTTCCCTGCGCAGCAAGATGTATTTAACTTTGACTCAAAATAAAAGGCTGAAGGATTTTTCTCTCCCACCTCGCTTTTACATCACATGGGTATTTTTCTCTTAGCAGTATCTTCAGGCTTTCAGTTCCTCTACCCAGCTACAGCCTGTTCTGCTTCTGGGAAAATTTGGGGAAAGGAACTGCAAATAGAAAATATGTCTCCTTGTTTCTATCCACCTCTTCCCTCACATGCTTTGGTAAAAGAAAAAAGTGTAGCTCTTATATTTCTTTTTTTTTTTCCAAGTCCAGATTGCTTCCCTTAATGCTTTCTCTAGTGGTTTCAGCTACACTTTTTTCCTTCAAGAATAAATAAACCACTTCACATTTAAAAGTCACAAATTGTGGCTTCCATTTTGTCAAAAAGGCTGAGCCCCTTCCAGGTTTAGAAATACACTTAAATCTGCCAAGTTTTGTCAAACATTACCTTCCTTTAACAAGAAATAGTCATACTTTTTGGATTGAAGAGAAAGAGGAGAAGCAGCCATTCAAGTGCCTTTTATAAGAGGGAACATTCTGTATTTTCTTGGGTGCAGACATGGGGGAGGAATATGGAAAGAAAAAAATAAAAAAAAAAAGAGCAGACAGAAATACCCAGCTGAGGGCCAATCTGAGTTTATAACTGGTATCAGATTCTGCCAGTCTTACTCGTGTAGTGCAATTCCTATTGATTTCTGGAGGTTCCTCACAGGGTAAGCTAATGTTTAACATAAATAAGGTTACTGAATCTCACCCTTGAGAAGTAGGGGTCAGGGAACTCTTATCAATTGAACTGCTCTATTCCTGACTGGCAAGCCTGTTCAATTCAGGGTTAATTAACTGATTCCTTAAAGTGGAAGTGTTGTGGAGGAGCATGATCATTACCATTTATATTCATTCTGATATGATGTTTTCCAACTCCCTGTCCATCAGGTCTTACTGAGAGTGATCTGGTGAAGGAGATTGAAAAGTCTTTGCAAAATTATCTTGAATTCTGCCAGATACTCTTAGTTTAAGTTGTCTGGTAGTGCAAGATCAGATGAAGTGTAAAAGGCAATAATGCACATATTTTTTATTCTAGCTTGTATAATACAAACAATTATTAAGCTTGTGTGATACAAACCCCCATCATTGCTGCTTGCTCACTTTTTTACATCAGCCTTTGCTACCTATCCCCCTCCAATGTGCAGGAAAGAAGCTTTGTTTTGAATTTTACTAAGATGCCATGCATGTTAATAATGCTCTGGAGTGATTGGCATGGGGTCTGGATTCCAGGGCTGGATGCAGTAATGCTGCCAGGAGGCAGTGCTGCAGACAGGGACCCAGCCACTCTGTCCATGTATGCTTTCCCTGTGTCTTGCTGTGCTTGAAGGTACTAATTTGTTCACATTTTTTTCTGTTCATTAATGCATTCTGTCCTTAAAAACTCAGTTTTTTAAGATAGTCATGTGTATTGTTTAGTTGAAAGATTAATCACAAGGTGGTGCTTGAGGTGGGAAGGCTTTACTGGAGAGGGGCTACACGTTGTCAGCTAGTCACTCTTAATGGCAGTTTCCAGTAGGTCCCCTAGCTTTTGGGAGTGACAGCCCCTAGCTTTTGGGAGTGACATTCAGCCAGACACGTGCCAGCCTC
This sequence comes from Onychostruthus taczanowskii, assembly GCF_017590055.1. Lineage (NCBI taxonomy): Eukaryota > Metazoa > Chordata > Aves > Passeriformes > Passeridae > Onychostruthus > Onychostruthus taczanowskii. The sequence continues at coordinate 3,098,309 of NW_024505893.1, read as the reverse complement.
ACCATCTACCAAACCCTGCAAAGAGCAAATATCAACATAAATGCATATTAAGTTGCTGTGTGCTGGCTCTTAACTGCAGTAGAGAGTGGGGCTTCCAGCAGAGGCAGACAAATAGCATTGATTTACTCTGGCTTGAGGATTTGGCCCATCACCATCTCCTTACACCCCTCTTGAAGGAGCTGCAAACTAGATAAAGGCTTTTTCTGTAACATGGCAAGTTAACTGTATGTTTAGGCTGACTAGTAGTAAAGCTGGGGAATCTTTCTCAAAAAATCATTCTGCTGGATAGCTCATTCCTCAGGTGAGAGCTACTTATTTAGTTAAATCCTCCATCCAGTCCTGCCTCTCAGGTACATCTTCCTTCTCAGCTATCCCTTTGAAATCAAAGTGGATTTTGAAGAAGCATCTTTGGTGATGCAGGATATCTGTGTGTCTGATCAGTCTGTCTTTTGGAGGAGCTCCTGGACCAGCTGCACCCTCACTGTGCTGAGCAGGGCAAGGCCCCTGGCAGCACCTCCCTCCCAGCCTGCCCATATGGAGAAGGGGCAAAAGTCACTCCCAGCACTTTCTGAGAAGCTCTAGTGTTGCTGCACAAGTGCAAAACAAAGCAGAGCATGTGAAATAACACGGATGCTTACAGAATATGGCAGCCTTCCTGTCAAAGGGGGAGTACCTGCTCTGTGCCCACAGTGTGCTGGGGTAAGGGCCACGTGCTGAGCACCCTGTGTGCTGTGGCCCCCCAGCAGCTCCCAAGTGTCTCCTGAAGTACTGCTGGGGGTTTTATCTGCTTGAAAAGCTGATTTTGTTTGTAGCATAATTTGATGGCAGTTTTCTTGGGCGTTTTTTGCTGCTCTAATAAGTGTGCTGTGAGTACATCTGCAAGCATTCATATGTTAAGATAAAATTACTGGTGGTGCTCATCTCTCCCTGTGCTACTGCTTCTACCTCCAGTAAATGCTTGTGTGCTTGCATGCCCATGTACAGCATGTGCACAGCACCTGATCCTGCTTCTTAATTATTTTTAGCCCAATTCCCAGAGTTGTTCTGCTTCCTGCTGATGAATGGGAAATTCTAGTAGTGCTGTTTCATTTCACCAGCCTCTCAAGTGTAGAAATTATGGTAAATCTGAGAACAAGTGAGATTAGATTGATAGTTACACCTCCTTCTTTAATTAGCCAACCATGGGATCTGTGGAGATAAGGGAGGGGAGTAAGAATTTACCACGGTGAGAGAGCTGGAGGTTCTTTCTTTTCTGTCCTTTCTTGTCCGTCTGTTCTCACTGACAGTAGCCCCTTTGGTGGTGTGGGGTTTATTTACAGCTGCCCTGCCTGTGCTCCATCAATGGTTTCCCTGACCTTGGCTCACTGATTATGCAACAGAACGTTGTAAATTATCTTGTCACCAGAATCTCTATTTAGGCAAGTATAATCACTTCCTTGTAAGATCCCAGGCCTGGTGTACAGAAACAAAAAAAATCTACTGCATAATAATGAGTGCGGTGCCCTGTTAGGGATGAAAAAGCCCTTCTGCCGTATGGAAAACTACCACATACTGGCTCTGGGAACGTCAGGAATTGGTGCAGAGCGCCTGGCAATCTTTGGCAAAAAGGTGTAAATTAGGGTCTGTGGTAAATGCAGCTTGCCCATCCTTTTTTTGGTGCAGCACTGAGCCTCTCTCCATGCCTGGCTGCAGTGACACTTGGCATCACCGCGGGCTGCCTTCTTCTCTGATCCATGGCACTTGCAGCCTGGTTTTTCCACAGCCATGGCACTGAAACATGGGATGCCGGCTCTTCCCGATGCATCGGAGGGGCGGGTGGAGCGTTCTGCTTGCTCCCAGCAAATGCCATTATGGAGATGAGGGATCGAGTGGCCGCAGGTGGGTGTGTGCACACATGTGCATACTGATTCCTGCAAGGATATGTGTCCTCGCTTGGCTTTGCCAGCTGGGCTGCAGGAGATGTCAGAGGGATGGACTCGGGTTCAGTGTTGCTGAAATGGCTCCCGAGGTATTAAAGAGTCTCTTTTTCCCAGCCCTGCGACGGAAGAAGAAGCTGAGTCAGTCCTGCTTTCAAGGTTATTTATTTTTCCTTATTTATAACGTTCTTTTACTGACCCGCAGAGGTCTGTCTGGCAGGTCAGTTCATGGTACACTGACCGACTTTGGGGTGTTGTTAACATTTTATACTAAAAACTACGTGTACTTTATTTACAATAATTTTCCAGTACCTATCACCTATGTTAGACAGTCTGTCTCTACTCTAAACCAATCCAAAAGTGCCACTGTCACAGCAGAAGATGGAGGCTAAGAAGAAGCAGGAGGAAGGACAGGACATGCCCAAATCCCTCCATCTTGCCTCCTGAACCCCCATTCTAAAACTCCAAAATTCTACTATTCACCCTGTGACAAATTAACTATCATTCTACTTAAACTCTTGTGGCTTGTACATCTTCATACAAAGCTGGTAATTTTTTCCATGGGTTAAAATCAAAGGCACAGGTGTCTTTGACTCTGTGCCAAAGCCTCTCTGAGCCCCTGCCAGGGTCTTGAATCCTCCAGGGCAGTCAGAGGAATGTCCTGGGTTCCGACTGGATGGGTTCTGAGAGGGGCGGCTGTGTCCCGTGAGCTCGGATCAATTTCAGATGCAGCACAGCTGCTCATGGCAAACCTGTTCCTGTGTTTGTTTCACTTCAGCTGAGGATTGCACCTTCCCTTCGTGTATCTCAGAATGATGGGAAATGTCCCTCTCATGAAACACCCCTTCGGTACATCTCCAGACCAACTCATCAGCAGCTCCCTCCAAACCCTTGAATGTAAAACCTTGGGCTGCTGAGTTATTATTACTGTATTTGAGGGGACCACACTGTCTTGTTCTTACTCCAAAGATTTTACAATTAGTCCTCCAGCACAATACCTTCTCCTCTCCATAGTAACAGGGAAACTGTTATTTTTGTATATTTGTTAGGAATGTAGTTAGCATTCGCTGAATAAACTCAAAAAGCAATATTTCACATAGAATAATTATGAATATGTATTTACTTGAATAAGCTGTTGATTTTGCATGAATTCTGCACACTGTTTCTTAGGCAAATATGCTAATGATTGATGTGTGAAAATTTACTTTATTTTGGGCTTGTCAGACTAACTAACACAGTGATCCAAATCCAGAAAATTGTTTCCTTACGCCTAAGGAACCATAACAATTACAGGAATATTCCAGGGAAGTTGATTACTAATACATCAAACCCTTCTCTTTGGATATGATGATTTTGCAGCAATATTTCCAAACAAAATTTACTTTGCTGCTGTCTCTTGGCATTGGTATTCAATCAAGTCCTCATGGCTGTATCAGCTCTACCAGGAGAGCAATGGCATTAGAATCCTTTCACATGGCTTCTGTGACAAAGCCTGGGGACAACATCGTGGGCAGTGATGCCAGTGGGCACTGAAAGGGGCAGTGCCAGAGGGCCATGGCCATCTCAGCAGGCACTGGGGAGCACTGGTGTTGTTTACCTGAACTTCATCCAGGCATTTGACAGCCTCCTGTAGTATCCTGGGTGCTGAGCAGGAGACAAGGGGACTGAGTGTGAGGATTTGTGAAGGAATTTTGAACAAGTTAGAGATGGGACATCTAAGTTGCTTTAGATGATGTGATTTATTTTTCTTATCTCCTGCATAGGCAGGAAGGGTGAGTTTGGCTCACCTCTTCACCGCGTGGCTTGGAAGGCCACAAGACCTCTAGTTACAAGACTTTTTAAGGATTTATTAAACAGTAAAACACTGCCAACAAGGATATTGATGGTTTTGACCCAATCCTTAAATATTTAGTCTTATGGACTCATGCTACAGTGTAAGCTTTCTTAGCCAATCATGTTATGACACACAAACCTACAGTACTGTACTCTAAAACTCTAAACTTTCCTCTACTTAGCTTAACATGTCTGCTTTAAACTATAAATCCGCATTCTCACTTCTAGCATCTAAGTTTGGAAGCCTTTTTTTCCAAGGTTTCAGATCAAATCCTGTGTTGAATTCTAAGCTTTGGCTTACAGGCCCAAAGTTCTGAGAGTTCCCTGCGTTTTGGATTCCAGCACCGAGCAGGAGGGTAAGATCAGTGGAAAATTGACTGGGCCACAGGGCTCCAGGTGTTCTGTGCAGCAGATCAGAGCTGAAGTGGTGACTGGTTACTGGGGGTGCTCCTCCAGGTTCACTGCAGGGTCTGATGTTATCTAATGTCTTCATTAAAGCTGGACAATGGAGTGGGATGGAGCCCCTCTCCAAATTCACTGATGACCCAAAGCTGGTGGGAGAGTCGATGCACTGAAGGCCAGGACATTGAAGAGGGATGACAACTGGCTGGAGAAATGGGTTGAGAGAAACTTCACAAAGTCCAGTAATGGCGAAGTTCTGCACCCAGTAAGGAATAATGTCCTGCAACAGCATGGGCTGGCCCTGCTAGAAAGCAGCTTTAAGGGCAAGACCCAGGGTCCTGGTAGACAGCAAGTTTGGTGGTGAGGCACTGGCACAGGTTGCCCAGAGCCTTTGTGGCTGTCCCATCCCTGGAAGTGTTCTCGGCCAGGTTGGGTGATGCTTTGAGCAGCCTGGTCTAATGGAAGATGTCCCTGCCTATGGTGGGGGATTGGAATGATGTGATCTTTAAGGTCCCTTCCAACTCAAACCATTGTGTGATTCTGTGCTGGGTCAAGTTCAGCAAAAACCACCAAGATGCTCAGGTTTCTGGAATGTTTCGAGTAGAAGGACAGGCTGAGAAAACTGGTTGTTCATCTGGAAAAGAGATGGCTCAGGGAGTATCTAATTGCTCCCTGTAACTACCTAATAAATGATTACGGACAAGATGGAGCCAGACTCCTCTTGGCTGTGCACTATGAAAGGCAAGGGGCAGTGAAGCCCAGCAAGATGGATCCCAGTTAGATATAAGGAGAAAAACTTCATGGTGAAGAGGATCCAGTGCTAGAATACGTGCTCAGAGAGGATGTAAGCTCTCCATTCTTGGGTATGCTCAAAACCTATCTGGATAAGGCCCTGAGTACCCCCATCTCACTTCAATGCTGACCCTATTTTGAGCAGGAGTATGGACCAGACATGAAATCTGCCTTCCAGCTTATTTTATAGGGAGTTTATAGCGAACACTTCTAGTGGATTTCGCACTTGGAAAACTACTCCTTTTATCTGTATTTTGGATATCTTTCATGTCACAGTAAATTTCACCAGAAAGGCATCCAAAGAATGGGAGTTTTGCCAAAGAAAATGAGTGCTGAGACTAATTTGTATCATGACAGTCTGGCTATGAATTTATAATTGCATCGCTCTAAGCCCTGACTGGTTCCATATCTACGGTTCTCTGTAGCCGAACATTAATCACCAGCTTCTAGGGATGAAAACCTTCCGGAGCTTTCATCCCCAGCTTGTGGGGGATGCAAGCTGTGCCCTTCAGTGGGCAGCCATGGTCCCTGGCTCTGTGTTTGCAGCCTGCCTGCCTGCACTGAGCAGCCTGTGCAAGCCCGTGGAGGGCTGGAGATCTGTGACCGCTCTTTGGAGCAAGTGTCCAGAGCCAAACGTGCAGCCCGGGTGTCTCCCACATCAGCTGCACGTGGAGAGCTGTGCAGAGAACTTCCCAGCTGTCCTGGACGTTAGTCATCAGGGATTGTGCTGCTGACACAAATGACACCAAGATTTCACAGCTCCCTTCCCTTAAACATGTGCATTCAAATGCTAGAGGCAATGTTTAACGCAAAAACAAGTTAAATAAGCAGGTTTGCACAAAACCACTGTTTTTGGGTTTTTTTGTGCTTTTCTCTTGAAATGTGAATGGGTCTTTGCTTGCAAGCTGAATTTAATTTTTCAGTCCTGATGATAAACAAGAAATAACTATATTGATGCGAGTTTGTATCTGGAGGAGCATGCCTTGCACTTTGCTCAGCCATTTCAGTGGCAGAGTACCTATTCTTGCAGTTCTCTGACTGATGTGCTCAACGAAGCATACACAGAGAAGTGCTCAAAATTGTTTAAGAAGCTTTCTTAGGCCCACAAAAATCATTCTAATCTGTTTGTATGGCGAACAAATATGTAAGAGGAATTAAACTAGTGGGTAGCTGCATGTTACAAGATTTTTTAGCATTGCTCTATTAATGTGACTGATTGAGTACAAGATGTGTTGCTTGCCATTTCCTGGAATAAAAAAATGAGCTGTTGAGTCTTAATGTGCTATTCCAATTATGGTTATAAAATACTGAATCAAGTCTTTCTTTAAAAAAAAAAAAAAAAAAAAAAAGAGGACCATTTGGAATTAAACAGTTCAACAGAATTAATAATGATTCCAGATGGGCCTGTATTTGGCACTAAGAAGTGTGTGAAAGGAAACATTTTCAACCAGAAGCTTGAATGATTTATAAGAGTTCTTGAGAGATTTTTCACTAGTAAAGATGCCCTTCCAGCCTCTGCACATTTGGAGCTAACAAAGGAAGTGACACTCAGTGAGTGAAAACCTTGGCATTGGTGAAAAACACACATATGTTCACAAGCAGAAGTGCCTGAAATAGCACAATTAGCAAAGCCAGGTTCTTGACACACTCTCAGCTCCTTGTTTCCCTATGAGTAAAAGAGGAAGAGTAGCAGTTCCTCACCTTGAAAAGGTACTGAAAATAGGAAATCTTTGTGTCTGTGAGGTAAATAGATACCATTATACTGATACCTGTAGCAATATGGTGAGAATAAAAGTGACTTCTGCAAGTTAAACCTTTTCTTATGTCTGGGAGAGACAAGACGCTGGGCCAAAAAGAGAGAATTCTGTGTTTGACAACAATTATTTTAGTATCTAATGTTGGGCAGACTTGGGACTACTGGAAGAAGCACAAGGCAGAGTTACAAGATCTTATCCAAAAATGAACACTGTCTAATGAACTGACTAATTGTCTCCCCGTTCCATAGCTTTCCTGTAATAACCACAAAGTATTTAGCAGCCATTTAACGTTCTTAAATGCAAGTCAATAGTTGGAGCTAGCAAAAAAAAGTTAGCATTGAATGGTCAATCAGCCTCCTTACTGGTCACCATGATTCATGGATTATATCAAACAGAGAAACAAGGAAACAGATTACTCACACTTTATGTATTACATTAAATCAATTATTAATAGACAGCTGGGTATCTGACTGCCTTTTACTCTGTTGTGAACTTGTGGGAACGATGAGCAGCAAAGTAGAAGTTAATAGACTGCCCCAAACCACTTTTTCACCAATTACAGTATTAGCCTGGTGTCAATTAATGGAAATTACTGAACTTTGCATCCTGCCTCTTCTGTGATTTACAGCCCATTCCTTGATCAAGACTTTAGGGAGGATGTCTTTTGCAGGGGGAGTGGAAATAACATATGGCTTCTATCTCATATTACATCCATTTGTAACCTGCAGATTTAACTTCTTTTCTTCCTATACAGGAGGCATCCCCTCCTCCCTCTGCCATGTTGCAGCCAGATCCCAATGCCACAGAATCTGTCCTTGCCAAATTCCTCCCTTTTATTCCAATGTCCCTTTCCTTTATTTCACCATTTTAACACTTTCTGTCTGCTAATGCCAGTCTTTCTTTGCACATAAGACTACCCAATTATTCATAATTTCTGGGCCCAGGTTCAACAAGTCTGTTTGAAGATGATAGTTGCTCTGCACACACAACTTCAGGCTCCCGAGACTTTGTCCTTTTTAATGAATAAATGGCATTTTTCTTTACCTGGTTTAAAATGTTCCAAAAATATTCCACACACAAGTGATTGGATTCCATCTCTTCCAGGAGCCATCATGTGCTGACAGTCCCATGGCTTTATCCTGTGGGTGTCATGATCCTCATTAAAATTTAAAGGCAGATGCATTGTGATCAGCAATTTCATTCACTAATTCCAGTTGTTGAAAATAGCCAAGAATTAACCTTTAATGTTTCATTTTTAATTGCATCTTAGTGGCTAAGCAGTGTGTCTCTACTTTCTATTAATTCTAAACTTACGAAATATTGAAACTGATCCTTTCACTTCCTGAATTTTCGAGGCCCTCAGTTCTTTCCCCTTTACAGCTGCTTGGCCTTGGGGAAAAAAAAACAAAATACACCCAAACCTTGCAGGCTGCATATTTCCCTGTTGTCTGTGTACTCTGTGCTCTGCAGGTTGTGCTCCCTGCTCTCTTCTGCTTCAGGTGCTGGGAGCACAGGCACAGCTTCTCCTTCATCCTCACCATGAATTTATCCCTTCTCAAGGGGTACACAAGGTTGCTGAGTCCCTTCTTGTTCTTCCTTGTTTTGTGCTTTTGCTAAAAAGATTGGTAGAGAATCTGATCATGTGCTTTTTCTTCTCTCTGCCTTATTCATCAGCCTCTGTGGAGTGAAATATATCGTGCTGTCCACAGCTCTGCAGCTTTTCCATTCATGCAGTATGTTCAGATAAATCTGACTAGTGTTTAAATCAAAACTCATCCAAGATGGAAAAATTTCTAATTCCCTCAGTTTCTGGGCCTCATAAACTTGGCTTGTCTCTGCAAGTCCTTGCACCTTTTGTATAATTATTTATAACTTTGCAAAGTCATTAGAAAGTTTTCTAAATGTTGCCCAAATGAAATATCAGGGCTTCACACCCCCTTTGTGGAGCTGTAGATGAGCTAGAAAACTCAGATTTTTTTTTTTTTCCTGCTGAATAAAATAGTACTAAAGATTTTGAGTTAATGTTGGGCTTAGGCAGGCAGAGCAAAGCACCAGCAACTGCCTAGGAAATACAGGGAGAAAAGCCAAACCTCATAAACATTTCCTTTCAGGGAAAATAGGTTTTGAAACAATGTAAATAAAGACAGTACCAAAAACATGTTTTTCTTCCAGGACAGCACCATCCTGAAAGGATGGTTTTTTCCATTTAGGAAATAAAGAAAGCAATCTGTGAAAAACTATCAAAATCTAGCCAAAGCAATCTGGACAAGAATAGGAACAATCAAATTAAAAATAACTTTTTTTTTTTTTTTTTTTTAGGATTGTAGGAGCTGTCTGTGGGGTTTAGTTTTGTTGGTTTTTCAGGTGTTTTTGTTTTTGCTTTTTTTTGCTTTGAAGGCCTCATTTTCTGCCGAAAGATCAACAGAATTTTCAACCTATGCTTTTGTACAAGTTTCCATAAAATAGCAGATGCTCATGCTAGCATTAGCTAGCTAACATCTTCCATTTATTCACAAAAACAACTTCAGGTTTGAATGAGCCACTAGGAAAAATACAACCTTGCTGCTGCTCCTTGCTAAGAGCCTTCCTGCCTTTTTCCTGCCTTTTTCCTGCCCCAGCCCACGATAGAGGTACGAGTTGGGACTTGAATCCTGCAAGACCCTGTGGCAGGCTGGATTATTCACTTACTGGTAGCTGTGTTGCAGCAGTGTGACACAAGCTTCAGGTCTGCACCTGCACGGCATTACTTCATTTTTGGGATATGTCCTCCTAGCCTTAACAACATCTTTGAAAGCATGAGAGGCTTTTATTCATTCCCTGCTGATTGGGAAAGGAGAGGGTGTTTCCCAGCCCATTCCTTGGTCTCTAACGTAGCCTTGCTGCCCCAGTGGGAGGATCCCAGGGAGGAGAAATTAAAATGAGGGAAAAGGCTGTGCTTCTAATGTAGATCCTGCGTCATTAAATAACTACCTGGGCTTGCAGGCACACAACACCTGTGGGAAAGGAAAAGCTACAAACACAAAATGATTGGGTTTTAGGTATGATTTTTCTTCTTAAAGCACAATTTTGCAGCACAGCCACCCCTATTTCTGCTGTGCCAGAAAAAGACATTTGAATGAACTGGCAGATTCTAAAGCCCTCTAGAAAGGGAAGCTCACTTCTGCTTTCCCAGTTGCCTAGGTGATTAACATGAGACAAACACAGTTCTTCCTATGGTTAGTCTTAAATCCATGAGACAAAGAGCTTCTTGGCTTTGTGTTGCAAGATGTGAAGGTGTTTCCACAGCAGGATTTCGCAAGAGCTGTGCCCTCCTCCTGTCCCTTTGCTTGGATGGCGTTTCTGCTGTGAAGGTCACCTTCGAGTCGCTATCTGAGCACCCTCCCAGCTGTCTTGGGGCCAGGAGGGGACCCTGTCCCTGGGGACAACCAGGTTCAGGGTGTGTGCCTGAATGTAAAGCTCCCGGTAGTTACAAAGACCAAGCCACACGCAATTATCCTTGGTGCCATTAGCGCCGGAGCAGCAAAGGTGTCCGGCCGTGAGAAGGAGCCCATTGCTGGGCTGGAAATCAGAACCCCGGGCTTCTGTCTCTCACCAAACCGTGCGGCTCGGGGCTCTGCTTTCAGCTGATTTCTAATCCTCCTGCTATTCTCCCCCTGCCGTCTCTGTTTGGAGAGCAGGTCCTTTGTGGCAGGGATGGCTGTGCGGTGTTCGCACAATCCGCCCCGCTCCCCATGGATGGCTCCCGAGAACAGAGCCTCCGGAGCAGGCTGCTGGGGCAGAAAGCATCCAGTGGAATGCTTCACAGGCTCACAAAATGCGGGATGCTTCAGAAAAACTGCGGGTTTCCTTCTCCTTTCTAAGGATTTCAGGCTGCTCCTAAAGCAGCGTCGCCAGGAGACATGGAAATGCTGCTGCCCTTCTGTGGCAGATCAGGAAAGAGAGCTCCAAAAATGTGGAATGAGCTTCTCCGCCTTACATAGCAAGCAAGCTTTTTCTGCCCCTTTCTCCTCCCCCAGTGCAGTATCACAAAGAGACAAAACCTTTTTCAAGACAAAAAAATTGCCTGCATGTCTTCAAGATTTTGCCTCCTGCTTCCTCTCCCTCTTCCTGGGCTGGCAGAAGCTGCCACATCTGCAGATCTGTGCTTCCTTTAACGTCTTCACTTTCTTCCATGATTGTCTGCTGACCTCTGGAAACTCTCCAGGGATTACTGGAGCAAATGTTATCAGGGAAAAAATGGTCTCTTCTTTACAGAGGCAGCCACTGCATGTGTGTGTTATGCCTAATCCATGTTGAGGTTATAAACACCTGCATCCACCTAGCCCTGTTTACCCACAAATTAGGATTTTTTTTTGTGTGAGACTTTAACAGCCACACATTGATAGTAATCGGATTATTTTTTTAAATATTGATGTATTTTTTTTAATTGGGAAGCAAAAGAACATTATCACTCTTCATTTAACCTCTCAGCTCCATGGTGGAAGAGACAAAATGGCACAGGATCTATTCTAAAGATGGGCAAATAGAGGTGAGGGATTACAATGCAATGTGATTATCACATCACATCTGGGATTAAAATTTGTCTGGCTCCTGGATAAATCAGAGATGAGGCTGGAGGGATTAAGATGGTGATGCTTGGGCTAAAGTAGCCCATCACCTGCTCACTGTCCAGGAGGGAAAACCATTCTCCTTCAGGCCAAAAACTTTCTATTACACTGCAGAGCAAAAATGGAGTGCTGCCTTTTCCATCCTATCCTGCGCATTGTGCATGAATTTGAAGGTGCTTCAAAAAAGGTTTAAAAAAAAAAAAAGAAAAAAGAAAGAAAGAAGAAAGGAGAAGTTATTTCAGACATGTTTCCTGGGTTGTTGTTTGTGTTTGGTGTTTTCAGCTGACGCCAAGCGGAACGAAGCAAATACAGCCCTGGCTGCGGCGCTCTGTTTCCCTGGCTGGCAGGGACACCTAGTGGGTAGGACAACGTGTGCTGCTGAAGGCAGGGGAAAACACGCGGTCTTGACTTCCCACCAAGGGCAATATTTCATTTTCTGAGTCACGGTAGTGCCTAATTGATGCTCATGTTACCCTTTGGAATTAGCATGGAGTTGGGAGGAGTTTACAGCCAAACCTCCTTCAAGGAACAGAGTGTAATGTGAGAAGGTGATGTGAGCAATGTTGCCCAAACTGCTGCTAACAGGAGCCACTGCCAGCCTGGCTTTTGTGCAATTGCCTCTTTTGTAGGCTGACACAGTCACCATCACACCTACACGGGCTCTGTGAGAGAGCTGACTCGGGGCTGGCGTGATTCATCCCTGTCTGCACTCACGCCTTTCATGGGCTCTTGCGCTGGGGCCACTTTTATTCTCTCGCAGACACCTACAAAATGACATTTACTGCTGCTCCCAGTGGGACAGCTTCAGCAGGGAAAACCAGCAGGAAGCCAAAAGAGAAGAGGAAGGCAGTGTGACCATCTGCCTCCCCCTAAGCAGCAGGGCTGTTCGGAGGCAGTGCCCAAATCCCTCCTGCCTCCTCTCTGCTCCCAGCACAGGTCAGGCTTTGCTGGCCCTGTCCCTCAAGCTGTTTACCAGATTGGATCCCTGATTGCATTCCCTTAACACGTGTTTTTATGGGAAGAGGTTGGTGAGTAATTTCTTTGTTTCCATTGTGGGGCTGTTTTTCCTGGCATCTTCCCAAGCACCTGTCTGAGAGGGCTGGCATGTGGATGCTACGTTCCAGATCAGTGTCATCCCTAAAATCCTCCATCCTGTGCCAGAAACAGAGACATTACATGTGAGAGATTTCTTGCAGGGAAAAATCCAAACCCCTTTATTTATTTTTTTTTTTATATATTTTTTTTTGTTTATTTGGTTTAGATAACGTTCCAGATCAGTGGCATCCCTAAAATCCTCCAGCCTGTGCCAGAAACAGAGACATTACATGTGAGAGATTTCTTGCAGAGAAAAATCCAAACCCCTTTATAAACCTTTATAAACCTTTATAAACATGGCAATTTTTGTTTATTTGGTTTAGATACTTTTCCTTTGCAGAGGCTGGGAAGAAGCAGCCTCCTGCCACCACTCTGGAGACATAGGCCCCAAAAAGATTCTTACACTTAAATATATATGATGAACTGCAGCTTTTTATTCAGAAACAGATCATCTAAATAGCAAGAAGCAGTTATGCTCTGGACATTTTGAAATCATCTCCTTCTGAACTAATTATATGCTGGCAGTAAAACTGACACAGTTATGGTTATTAAGCACTTTTCCTTTTTTCCTCCTTTTACCAGGAATCCTGTCTTAGGATTAATAGGCACTTGCATCATTTCAGTCCTATGTGCTGTATTAAGCAGCATCTACATCACCAGCAAGTATTTTTATTGTGCTGACACTGCACACAAAGTGAAATGTGAAGGTACAGAGCTTTATTTTTTTTTTCCTCTGGACTCTCAACACAATTTGAATAGCTTATGCCTCATAAGTTCCTTCATTAAAGAAGGAAACTTAATTCTCATTTAATGAAATTAATAACTTTGAAGGAAGCGGTAAAAAATACTGCTTCCTAACATAGCTGCACAGTTTTATAACAGGACCTGGATATTTGTATTCTAAGTACTGATGATGGGGAGAAACAGTAGGAAATATATTTAATCAGACTTTTGGCACTAATAACCTGAATTCATACATATAAGCAAGCAAAATGCAGTTTATATGAAATCATGATTATCAGTGTGTATACAAATAGATGAAAAAACTCTCAAAGCATTATTGCCAATGACTCAATGTCAAACTGGAAGGAAATTTCAAGAGAGTATTCCAAGCAGATGTGCAGAGATCTTCAGAACTGATTTTAGTCAATATTTTTATTAGTGATTTTCTGGATAAATATAGAGTACACTTATAAAATTTGCTCAGCTTGGCAGGCAGGATCAGAATGCCAAATGCTAAATTGAAGAGATGGTCTCAGATCAACAAGATGAAGTTCACTAATGACAAGTATGAAGTGCTACACTGCAGAGGGAGATATCAAATGCATAAATATGAATTGGGAAATAATCAGCTCAGCATCAATATGAGAAAATTATACTCTGTGTATAGTGGTTCATAAATTAAATATGACTCAACAATGTGATTATGCTGCAAAAATTTCTAATACCACCTGGAGCTCTGTTAATGGAATTGTTGTATGTGGAAGAGGAGAGATTGTGCAGGCATCCTGCAGCTCCTTAATCACAGCCTGGTCACCCAAGTAGACCATGCTGCCCACCACCTCCCAGACCTTCCCTCTGCTCCCTCTCCAGGCCCTGTCCTCAGCCACAGCCATTCTTTGCTGCCTTCCTCTGAGAAGGATCCTTGACCTCCTCTTCTCTTTGGAAAACTCCCCGTACTCCTGCTGCCTCATGTTGCTTCTTCTTATGAAAATAAGTGACAGGTGATGCCAGGGGTGGTCTCCATATGAATCCTATAGGCACATCCTACATGGATCCCACACGGGGAATGTGTGCTGCTCAGAGGGAGCTTGCAGGGAGCCTGGCAAGTGCTGCTCCTGCAGAGGTGCTGGCTCCTGGCAGCGCTGTTCTGGCACACGGGAGCATCACCCACAGCCGGGCAAGGCTGTCGCTTCCCGGCGCAGCTCCTCAAACGGGACACAGAACACTTGGAGGAAACAAAGGAGACTGTCCCCTGAGAGTTGCCAAAGGAGACTGTCCCCTGAGAGTTACCAAAGGAGACTGTCCCCTGAGAGTTACCAAAGGAGACTGTCCCTTGAGAGTTACCACGGTCCAAGGCAAGAGAGGAACACGGAGGGAATTGATTGCATTTCATTGCATCAGTTTTCATTCCCAGTGAAATTTTTGGAGGCGTTTGGTTGTGGGAGGTTTTTTAAACTGCTCAGGATTTAATGCTACCCAGAACCATCCCCACTGCACTGTGTGCTGACCGAGGGAGCTGCACCAGAGCTGTGACACTGTCACAGCCAGTAGCGACAGCATTCCGAGCTCCTTCCATCACTTCTGCAGGCGGACCGGGATGGCGGGCAGGCTCAGAAATCCTGTCTGTGTCGGAAATCACAAACACATCGCCCAAAAACCTGCAGGGGCGTGCGCGGCTGCTCCCAGAAGCCCGAGGCTTGCCGCTAGATGGCAAACTTTAATTTTCAAATCCTGGAGCTGCCCGGGCTCCTGCCTGGGGCCGCGTGCAGATGGGATGGGATGGGGATGGGGACGGGGATGGGGATGGGGATGGAAGCCAGGTCCCAGCCCTGCACACACCCAGGTGGCCACTGGCTCAAAGCTTTCCCTGGGACCTTGTGCCCAATAGAGGGCTGGGAGATGCTTTGCCAGGTGTCTCTCCCTCCAAAGCATGGAACCAGGGCTCTCCTGCATGTGGAGACTCCTGGTGATGCTCTGAGCAAGGGCACGGGGGTCAGAGGTCCAGGAGGTCGCTCAGTCAGGCTGGGGGCTCTGCAGGACAGGTCCCACCAGCAGCTGGACACTCTCCAAAGAGCCACCACTCCTTCTCCTCCAGCTCCAGCTCTTCTCCCTCTCTTGGCCCCGGGCTGGTGCTGGGTGTCCTGGAGAACAGAGGTGTTTTTCAAGGCTCAGGGCACTGTATAGGATGGGAAAAAGCCTTTTCTGCACTCCCTTCCCTGATGGTTATCTCGGAAAGCATGACAAGGTAAGCTAAGGAAGCAGCTCTGCTGCACCTGGTCTTCCCCAGATCTTTATCTATCCCCAAGGAAATGGGCACAAACTGAAAATCAGAGTGGTGCCAGCATTGCAGCAACCTTGCCATATTGTAAGATGTACATAGAGCACATAAAGTCTTAGGAAATCCTAAAAATTGTCTAAATCAGCCTTAATTTTCCTATGAACTTAATGAAAATATTCATCTTCCCCATCAGCCACATGAGTTGCCTTATTTTAATCACAATTAATTTATCTCAGTGTGAAGATACTGGGAAGCTCCAACCCAAGTGTGAGATATGTGCTCTCCTGTGCAGAAATAAATTGATTGTGTTTCTCATACCACAGGTTTTAGACCAAGAGCTGACCTTATGAACAACAATGCTTCCAACATGGAAATGCCAAGATCCTTTGAGGGGATAAATCACATTTCCTCCACAAATGCAGTTCACTATTCCATGTCACACTACCAGGAAAAGCATTTCTTCACCACAGCAGATAGTGTTTTTGTGGCAAAGCACAGTGGTTAACATGACAATTTCTGTTATCCTCACGTCTGTGTGGGTTCCACATGGTTTTCCTTGCATCTGCCAAGGAAAACATCTTTACATCTTTTAAAATCTTACTTACTAAGTCATTCAATACCCATCAGTTGTTCTCAACAAGCTACATCTCCTGCAGGATTTTGCAATGTGTTATGAAAAATAGGGCTCACTTTTACTGACTCTTTTAAATTGCATGGCATAAGTGCCATGTGAGCTCTATTCTTCATAATCTATATCTTAATTCTTTTTCAGTTGTCTGGCTCTACATCCACTGTCATTAGCTGAAAGCAAAATCAGAACCATTCCAGAGCCAACTGACGAGGAGCTGTCTCCTCTCCATGGTATTCAGAGTCTCCATTTTGAAGCCCAAACTTCCCAAAGTGGGGAAGGATCTCCCCTGACTCCACACAGCAGGGCTAATCACCTGATTTCAAAAGTAATGTCCTGAAAAACCACAGGTTTTTTACCAACAAAAGCAATATCTTCTGTCTAGAATTTAGATGTTGCAACCAAGTGAGGAGCTCAAAATACCCTTGGGCTGGATGAAGGATTTCTGCCTCCAGGCCTCTTGGTGAATCCTTTCCCCTGAGGCATGGACTGGTGTTCAGAAGGAACTGCCTCCTGTTTGCTTTCTCTGGGTTTGGAATATGTGGTTCCTTATCTTTTTCTGCAAATGGCTGCCCAAACTCATGTTTTCCAGATCACAAATTACGAGGTCAAACTGAGCAGGTACCTCCTTCTCCTTTCCCTTCTCCCTCCTCCCATCTTGGGAACCATCAGCTTCTTCCTGAGTTTTTCATTCTTCTACTGACATCTTGTCAGGACTGGGCAGAGAGATGTGATACCAGTGATACTTATTAATGTGGAAATTCAGTTTTAGCTAACACACAACTAAGACAAATAATGAAGCATTTTTCAAAGTCTGGTTTCCCTGATGGATTCTTGCATCAGTACCTTTCAGTAACAAGAATCACAGGCAGGTAAAAAGATCAGTTTAGGGTCAAATAACAAATTAGTAATATATTGTTAGTTATTATTTCCTGCAGGTGTAGGCTGAAAACTGTAAAGATAGTTTTGTTATTAAAATGTGTGTTCATTTTTAACAGCAAAGAGCTAGCTTTGAGAAGGCTGAGGCTGTGTATCTTTTGTTTTATGAGTGGAGAAAACATCAGGTACTTACAGAAGGGCAGGGATTTGATTTGGTTTACTGTATTAAGGTCTCATTCCATGCTCTTGCCTGTAGTCAGGATGGACATGAAGGAGTCACCACCTCCCTGCAGTAGCCCAGGACCTGGAGTAAACTGGGACACAATGCCCACACACTGAAACACCAGGGGGAGATTTTATTGGGATGCTGTTAACATTTCTCTGGCATCAAAAAAGCATTCCCTGATCTCACCAACACGAGGGACATGCCCTGTGGCTCTGAACAGCCAGAAATGCCAAAGGGGGAGAAACATTTCAGACTGTCCTCTTACACACACGGAAGGAAAGCAGATCACAAGCCAGTTTTCAAAACAACCTTCCTTTTCAGAGTTAGCTGTGCTCACCTCCTGTGAGAGGAGAAGGCAGCTGGAATGCAGTCTGGCCGTGGGAAAGGGCAGCCTTGAAGGGAGCATCTTGAAGAGAGAAAAAGTGTCCAGGAAGGACTGGACCAGGTCGTGCAAGCAGCTGGATACCTGAGAACTCACTCATGACTGCTGAGAGCTGTCGCTGGTGAGGGACAGGGAGCCTCACGGGGGCTCTGCTGGCTGGAAGAGTTTCCAGTAATTCCAGAGCCTTTGTGCAGGGTGCTGCTTACAAACTGCTTCCCACTGGATAAACACGTGGGAGGCAAAATCTGCCACCAATGGCACCAAGAGGTGTGTGAGCCAAGGGCTCAGTTAGTTAGCAGTGCTCAATTGAATGCTTGCCTTTGTAGCTTGACAGCATTTTTTGAGTTCAAAATTATATTGTTTACTCTTTTTTCTCGAGTTTCTAAATAATAACTGTTTTCTTGTGTGTTATGGTACTGCCTGGTTGCCTGTTGCCCTACATATTATGCAAAGAAATACCTAGGGTAATATAAACCCAGACATATTAAAAATGTATTAATGAGTGCTGGATGGAGAAACGGGGAATAAGTCTTTGAATTTTTCAGATTTTTATTGTCATTACTCAGAATAAAACAATGTTTAAACCCTGCAAATTTTTTTGAAAGGGATTTAGTTTTTCCTTGTGTTTTTCCTGACACCTCTTAGACATGTTTTGATTTTCATTAATTATTTGATAGCAGATTCCTAAGGTAGTGCAGAAAATCAAGAAAACAAAAGAGTAATATTGGTAATTGCTTTTCAAAGGGCTCTGTTAACATTCCAACTGTTCCGTTTATGCAGCAGGGTAGTAAATAAAATGAATGAATGAAGAACTGGCTTTATTTAAAAGCATTAACTGCTGATGCAAAAGGTGCATAGAATTTAGTCTTAGCTGGGAAGGCAATAAACATCCTTTATTGTTAATTTTTAACTTTATATTTCCTCATAATAAGTCTGTAAAAATGCAAAATCCTCATTTTTTTCATGTCCTAAATACAGTGGATTGCATTGAAGAAAATACAAAGGTTTTCTCTTTTGTCAGTAATATTGTCTAATTCTCCCTCTTCCCCCAGGTAATAATTAAAAATAGAGCATGGAACAGGGAAGGTCTTGTTCATAGTCTCAGACTGGTATGAACTGGGAGCTAATCCATGGCTGTGTGACAATGTGAGAAAATGGTTGGGAGATCAGAGTAAAGGCTTCTGTTTCTAGGAAGACTCATTGAAAAGCATATAGCTCTTTTCCTGGAGAGATGCTCCAGAGCCTTTCACATGCTTATTTTAATCATTTTTGAAAAATACACTGAATAGGAAAAAAAAAAAAAGTTGAAAAAAAGGAGATGTTTCTAATTCTAGTAATTCCAAGCGGTGTCTCAAGGTTGAGCACAAAACAAACCATACATAAATAGTAGAAAACAGTCTGCATCTTGTTGCCATGACAATGCCCTACTTATAGCACATTAAGCTGATTCATGTCTTTTCTCACCTCACTGTTAATAAATTATGGTGGCTGATGAGAATTAAGCCAGCTGGAAGAGCCAGTGAATGTAAGCAGCAAATTAATTTGCCACTTAAACGTGGTGTCCTTCAGGGGAATTGCCCTCTACATAGCAAATAATATCTTACTGTATATGTAAAGCAGTAGGAATAAGTTGAAACAGCTGATCTTTGTTTTCTTTGTAAGATTGATGGATCACAGCTCATTGCTGTACCAGCAAGAGCTGCTGCAGCCCCACTCCTGCTGCAGGCATCAACTTCATGTGGTGGCAGACGAGGCTCCTGCACTCCATCAGTGAAGATTACAGGAATAAATCTTTAAACCTTGATTCCCCAAGTCTGAGTCATGTTTTCTCCTGGAAAGTGTGGGACATTTGGCCAGCAGCTGCTGAAGGATGTCACCTGCAGTGCAGCACCTTTATGCTAAACCGGTGCAGGGTGCCTGCACGTGCAGGGTTACAATGGGGACAGTCATTTCCCAGCTGATGTGCCAGTGGGGTTTATATGCAGGTCACAGTGCAAGAATGCAGCTGAGAGCAGGCATTCATCAACTGTGAGCAGAATTTAGGCTTCTTGATTAATGTGTATTCACACTGAAAAAGATTTTCTTCTTCTTCTTTAGGGAAAGGTTCAACAATGGTAATGGTAGAACGGAATAAACTCTGTATAGCTCATAATGGCAGCCTTTAACAGAAACCAGCCACACTTCATTCAAACCTTTGTCTCTACACTCACTTCAAGTCAATAAACTCTAACAGCTGGAGCTAGAGATCTGTGTTGGAGGACTTTCCAAGTAACAAGTATAAATCCCCTTGAAAAATAGCAAATGCTTGCTCTTGGGGCCTAAAATCTGTGAAACGCTAACTGAATTCTAATAAATATTCTGCTAATAAATATTCTGTGATCTTCAAGCATTTGCTCAAGTGCAGGAGCACTTCCCTATATTTTTCCTTCACTGACTTTCTTCTTGAATGGTTTCACTTCTCTCTCAGCTGTAAATCAAATGCAAATTATCTTTGGCATTGTGCTTCAGTTGGAGTTAACCAAAGAAACCTGATCAGAATCACCTGAGGAAGCCAAATTAAACAGTTGTTCTGTATAGCTTGGCTAAGCCAAGCCCTCCTCCTTTTGATTCTTAATTTCATCTGCTCCTTTCAATGAAAAATCCACTGGAGGCTGGCACCTGCTCAGTTATCAAAAATGCCACTATGGTGTATTCCACTTTTGCTGCTCCTTGTCAGCCCCTCCTGGTTCTTCAGCCTCCCTCAGCAAGGCTCAGCCAAGAGCATGCCAAGCTCTCCTACTCCTGCTCCTCCCCCACTGCACTAATCCAGACCGGGAGATCGCAAAGACCCCAACCCCAGATCTTCTCAGCAAAATGATCTTTGGAACCGCCTTGTTTCTTTCCCCCTCAGTGCTCAGAAGCAGGATCTCCCATATGTCCATTTCTCCCCATGCGTCCCCACACACGACTAAAGGCGAACGATTTGTTTTCCGCACATTTCCAAACATAACTCCCCGAGAGGCTTTTGGAGAAGATCCGCTGCGTTGTGCTGGGCACCCGAAGAGGCGATTCCGCCCCGAAGAAGCCGAGCTCTCCTCTCGGTCTGCAAGCCGCGCTTTGCTGGGGCAGCGGCGCTGCCGGCACATCTGGAGGGCGCAGCACAGCTGGATGCATCCCGCGGGCAGCGACAGCACCGGCCTCGCCCTGTCCCCTCACTCCTTCCTGCCCGTCCTCTCACAGCCGAAATGGTGACACGGATTTTGCAATTCAAAAGCGGCTCGGTGCACCTCATCCGATGGCTTTCGGGGCACGCGTTGGGAATTGGTGCTTTATGTTGCCTGCCGCCCTAAACTCTCATCTTCTCCCATTCCTGTAGTGCTCCTCAGCTCCATAGCAGTGTTAAGGTTTCTTTCTTTTTATTTCCACGCCAGAGATTTGGATCTTGGTGAAGAAGATGGACTGTTCTAAAATGCCTTTTTTTTTTTTTTTTTTTTTGTCTTTATAAGACAGGGTGTGAGCACACTGAGGGATTTTCTGAATGGATTCAGAAGTATCAGCAGCTTTAAAGCCACGAAACCAAAATTCCTAGACTTCTTGCAATTTCAAGGCACAACACAAAATTTTATTTTAAATGACATGAATTTATTACCAATTCATTTAGATCCCTACTCTGAATTATGGAAAAATTAGTACATGTTAGCTAAAGTGGAAAAAATAGCTAATATGGAAAAATTAGCTGCAGGAATTGTGCATTGAAACCCGCTTAAGACTTTCTGAAAATTGCAGGAACTGATGTGAAGCTGACATCCAGCCTCTCATACAATGAGCATTTGGGAAACAATGAGTTAATCTGTACCTTACTTTGACTCTTCCCTCTTCTGTTTTACCTTGTAAGAAAAGTATTAATGATCCAAAGTGGCATCACACAGGAAACCAAACCCCAAATCTCAGGGAAGACAAATGAACACCACCACCTCTCCTGAGCTGCCATCACCCACCCTGCCCTGCCAGAGCATCAGCTGCTGCACAGTGGCTGAAAACCTCTCCCCTCCAGTGCAGCTGAGCAGATTTATATCATTCACCCTTTTTTGTAACTTGCTTTGTGTGGGGACCTCTGCATTTCAGGGGCTGGAGCTACAGAAAGGTGACAAGCCATTCCCATGTTTCCTTTTGATTGTTTTCCCTACTTGAAAAAGTGAGATAGAGGAGATTTGGTTACTTCTAAAGCACGTTCTGGGCAGCCACGGAGAAAGAGGATGTGCTTAGAGGATGTGCTTTTAGAGGATGTCCATGCAGCTTCTGCTGGAGCCTTGTCATGGCTGGGTGCAAAAAGCAATGGCAGAGAGGGCTCTGTAATGAGAACAGTTGTGTTTCCTTCTGCACGTACTGAAAATATCAAAATCTCAAATCAACCCATGCATATGAAGGGTCACAGCCTCCAAAATCTGCCATTACCTTCCTGCCCTCACCAAGAATGTTTTTGATTTGAATTAAGATATGTTCCACTTAATGCATCTTGGATGCCTGGGAAGTTTTTCCTATTTTTCCTGCTTGTACCTCTGAAAGAGGGAGGCATGGGGTGGAGAGCCTTTATAGATCAGCTTGCAATCTCCATCTGTTTCAGTAAACAGTAGATAGAAATCATGAAAGGCAAAGCAAAAAATCAATGCATTCCTTTGCATGGCACTTAGCACAAGGATGTCTGACTTATAGAGCCTCATTCTAAAAACCATTTATAGATGAAAGATTTTTTTTTTCTTCTCCCTGGGTTATTCTAGTTCATCTTCCTCATAATGATTCTCTCCTTCAGTTTCCATTGTGAAGCACATGATGTGATTCTTGGGGCTGCCCTGTGCAGGGCCAGGAGCTGGACTGTGATTCTGTGATTTTATGTATTGTTATTTTAAATTTAAGTGAAACAATTTTGTACTGTAAGATCACAGAAACAGACTCACAGCTGCCATATTTCCTCCATCACAGCTATGTACACTGAGAGCTTGGGGTCTGACTTCTTGTGTGGTTTTCTTAGAGCATATTACATTACAAAAAAAATCCATCAAGTGTAAGTCTAAGCACAGCAGTAAATTGTTCATTAGGGGGTTTGGAGATAGGTAGCCTTCAACAACCTATGCTATTAATACAACTTAGAATCAGCTTTGAGTACTTGTGTTGTCAATAAAATGCAGAAGAAAAACCAGTTTCCAATCAATTTTTCATATGCAGAAACACCTGAGCTCAAAACTATGAAACTGTGTGATTTATACATATATATATAATATTATAATTTATAATTATATATATAATTATATAATATGTATATTATATATAAACTGTGTGATTTTATATATAAATGCCAGTGGTTTTATCTGAAAGTGCCAATATTACATGCTAATATCAGGCTATAAATGATACTCTTACTTGCTAACTTTGAAAGTATTAATGCTCCTGGTGACTTTTTGTTTTCTGAGATACAGAATTGAGGGGGTTCAGTAGCTGCTTTCAGACATGAGCACTCTGGTTGAAGTTGATTAGTTCAGCACTTAGAACAACTGGTCTCAACATTGCCCTAATTTTGTGTGCACCTTGTGTTAGAGGAAGATGTTGCAGATCAGCAACTGATAATGCAGGCACCATATCAACGTGTCTGATCTTGCTTCCCCAGAAAATAAGTGGACATTTTTTTCTTCAGTGGTTAGAAGCAGCCCAAATCTCCTGCCTTCCCACACTTCAGTGTCTTGTTCTGTGTGGTGGGGGGAGAGGGTGAGAGAACTCTTACCAGCGTGATTTTTATGCTGTCTTTAGAGTGTGTGAGCCTTTGGTTTCTCTTATTTACAGTCACATCTTGTGTCTGTGGCAATTACAGCCATGACTTATTCTGTAGGAAGCATGCTGGGGAAGTGTGTAATTTCACACACTGTAAGTATGGGGAGAACCATTACCAGATGATGATCAGCTCCTCGAGGGTCATGAGCCACCACAGGGTTTAACAATTTTGGATCCATGTTACTTTGCAATGCTTTTGCCTGGAGACTGTATGAAAGCCTTTTTTCATCTTTAAAGATTTTTTACTTTGAAGATAGTTGCATTAAGATACTGAATGTCAAAAGCTGTGCACGGTGAGCTGTGGCTTCACTTATTCACTTTTTTTATTTTTTTTATTTTTTTTTTTTTGAGGGGGTGGTGTCTTTCCCCCTGCAGAACAGGGGAGACTCAACACGAGGCAGAACCCGGGGAGAAATGCATAGCCAGAACAACTGTAACTAATACCAAGCTTAGCATTTGGCCTCTGCTGAACAGCCCCTCTCTGTCTCAGGCTTCCTAAGCCAGACCTTGCCTGTTGCTGAGCCAGCAGCAGGATTTGGACCCCTTGGACCCAAAGGAGGGTGTGAAGAGGAGTGGTACAGGGGGTGACAGCAGCAGGTGACAGCCCCATGTCCCAGCAGCTTCTTGCCTCTGCTCATTTCTGCTCCTCTGGCCAGCTCCCAAATGGGTCAGCCCCAGCACCGGGGTGGATTTCAATAGCACTGTTACCTAGAAACTGGGGCTGTCTCTTCCTTCCACTGCTCACTGACTGAAGGCTCAAGGGTGAAAGTTTTGCATGTGTTAAAAAACTCAAAAAGAAAAAAAAAAGAAAAAAAAAGAAAGAGAGAGAGAGGAAGGGGTCCAGCTTGCTTAGCATTTCTAGACCTCTGACAGTGCTGTCAACTGGTCTGCAACCTGCAAGGGGCCCCAAAATCTCCACTCGAGCAAACGTGGGCTCTGCAAGGCACTGATAGCTAGTGTTTGAGTCAGCACTTCCCAGTGTGTCCTGCTTGTCCTCGCTTCCAATGAAACACATACTGAAATATGAGACCTAAATGTCTCCTTTCCTGATCTGAAGCAGTGGCAGAATACTGTCATTGACTTGCTTCTGTGACAAAATCTGCACGGTGGCTGACAGCCACGACACCAAATGCTATTTGCCTTTCTGTTGTTGCCAGCAGTGTTAACTCTTAATGAGCAGAAAATAGAAAAAAGTGTGTGTTCTCTTCCAGTACACACATCCCTCTGCCTCACTGCTGCGGGGTGAGCCGTGGTACCTATTGCTATGAGCAATCCTGGCTGTGCTTCAGCTGTTTTTCAGCAGCAAAACCTTCAATAGGATGTTTTCTTTCAGACTTAAGGTGTTTGCTGCACTTCTTTCATCTTGAAGGTAGATTAGGAGCGGGAGTGCCCGTGGTTACTTTAAGCAGTGCCATTTATGGGTCAGGTCTGGGGTAGCTTTGGTCGCAGTCTGTCCTTTGGCAGAAATCTGATTTTGTAAAGTGGGATAGGGTCACACAAATATTTTTAAATGGCTTTTTACTAAATCCTGTGGTCGAAGGGGTGTGTGTGTGTGTGTGTGTAAGAACTTTATTTCTAATAACCATGTCAGTTTTTCTGTGGTTTCTGAGCAGCTTGGTATGCTTGGCGCAGTTTAACATGGCTTAAGTCTGTCTACAGCTGGCCTGTTGTCCAGGTTTTCCTTACACTAGAAAATATAAGGAAATTCTTTTCCTCTTTGTGGCAGTGCATGCCCTTAATTATCCAGAAATCATCTGAGAAATCTGAACTCAGAGAAACACAGTTCGATATCTGTGTGCTTGAAACAACGAGCTTCTGCAGAGACGCTTAGCATTTATGGAAAATCCATTATGGTCAATACATATTCTTCTAATTATATCATCAGGAGCCTGTGCAAAGTGAAAGTTCCCCATCTGGCTCACTCAGAGATGCTTTCTCTATTTTCTGGTATTTTTTTTTAACCTTGCTGCTATTTAATTTTCTGTTGATTTTCTCCCCACTGGACTCCTGTTTCCCTCTGCTGTTCTGTTCCATGTCAGCTTGCTTCCCATCTTTTATTCCTTCCACAGTTACGGGAGGCTCTGTCCTGCAGGTCTTACACTGGGTTCTGCCATGTGCTGACACCAATGTCTCTGCTCCAGGAGCTCTCCCTCTCCTGACCCATTCCTGTGCTCATGCCCTCAGCTGGCCTGCCTTAAAAAATTGCATATTGTTTTCCTGGGTTCATTTTTCCTAATTTTTTTTCCTCTTTGTTGTTGTTGTTGTTGTTGACTCAGTGGTGATAGAGTAATGAACAAAGTTAAAGGATGCAGCTCCAGAAGATGTTTCTTGATGTCTTAATTCTTGTGGGTTTTAAACTGTTTTTTCCCCCCATGCTTTGGATTTTATACCTGACAACAGAACTGAAACAACTGAAGTGTTATAAATTTTGCTAAGCCCTCACAGCATTTTGAGAGTAGCTCAGGAATCATGAGACTGTTTTTAAGAGATTAGAGCTCTTTTTATTTTGTCTGGGTTTTTACAAGTCCTTTGGCTATATTTGGGTCACATTTTCAAGCTTTGTTCTGCAAGCATGCACCACAACACGTGAAGGCTAAAACTTAATATTTTATAATAAAATTGGAATTTAAGGGGGCATCACTTGAAACAACCAAATAGTGCAAGACACATAATTTGAGAGTTGCCAGTTCTTCTGATCCTCTCCCAAAATGTGTTTATACAGTGACCCCCTCACTACATTGGAGGTTTCTGCGTTTCTATTTATTCAAGCCACTGGGTTTTTATTTGTTTTCATCCATTGCTTTTGAACACAGCACATGTGTGCAACCTGGAACTGTAAATTTCGTGATGGATTGGGAATAAATATTTCCATACTTAGCAAGAACTGTTTCTTGCTTTGACACTTCACCTCCCTTCCCTGGGGCTATAGGATCTTTCCCAAATCCTCTCTGTGTACAGCTGATCCAAGTAGTATGTAATCCTTTTGATGCAGTTTGGTTCACTCTGAATCAGCAGAGCATTTTTTGTGCTCTTAACCTCCACACTGCAGCCACACCTGTAGGGGGGCTGCTAATCTAATTTGGATTCACAGTGGTGCCAACAAACAGTCACTTACGGAGTTAATGTCAGCTGCTCCACTAATTACTGCAGGAAAGTGATCCCATCATCCCGGATGAAAATGTCTAACTCCAGCCTACAAAGCACTTTCAGTGCACTAATTCTGTTAATGCTCCATTACTGCTTCATTGGAGCTGTGTAGTCCATCTCCCAAAGTGAGGTAGTAAATCCCCAACCAATTCCAGAGCTGGGAAAATGGACAGACTAAAACATCATTGACGACATTATTGGGCATTGTGTTGTGTTGGGCTTGCTCTGTTTCTTGAAGTTTATCTAGGCAGATCACCTGCTAAACTCTTAACTTTAGTAGTTTTCATCCTCAGCTTCATCTTGAAGGGAGCTGGATGCCAAACAACACCCTGTGGACTTGTATCTGATCTCTCTGTTCCTTAGATACTGAAATAGAAAATGAGAATATAAAGCTGCACAATTGCAATACCTTAAAGGTTATTGGGGTCTCAGAAAACCTGACAGTGGCACATTTATATATATATATATAAACCAGGTTTACATATATACATATACACCAACCCCCTTAAACACAGAAGTCAAGAATGCCTTGAAACATCTGGGAAGGTATCCTTGGGCTTGAGATCTTGCTTCTCTTGGCATGAAAAGCTCCACAGCAGCCTCAGTCCATGAGAAGTAACCTGGGCACTGTACAACAGCAAATATTGTTGGAATAACAGAGACAGGATTCTGTGCTGCCCTTCATCCAAAATCCCCACTAAAGACATAGCTATGTACAAAGGGTCTTCTCTTCCTAAGTTTGGCAGGCTTTAATTTTCTTTTCTTTTAAGTTAGTGGGGATCCTCACACTGGCATCTTTAGAGATTCCTTAGATTTCTTCCAATCATCCTCACTGTAATTTCTCCTGAAGCCCACATGTATGTCTCCTTTGAGATGTAAAAATTGCTTTGGAATTCGTTGTCAGCCAAGTGCTTTTGAAGAGCAGAAGAAAATGTGTTGTGCTGGGAGCTGCTGGCTGGCTTGGTTTTGAAAGAAGCTCTCAATGAGGTGTGTTCACTGTGACAGATCAACAAATATGCCCAGATGCCTGAGCTGCCTCTAGGCATCCCTTGTTCACTTCTCAGCTGAACTGCAAAGACTCTTGAAAACTTTCTTGGAAGTTGTAAGTGGAAGGAAAGTGAAAGCTGCTGAGCTCCTTGTGGCTCCTGGGATAGGAAGGGCTGGGTGATGGTGGCTCCTGCAGGCACTGCTTGTCTGATACTCCCTGCATGCCCCATGCCTGGGATCTCTGTTGGCCAAAATTCCCTTGCACTGTCTTGTGGAGTTCATGCCTCAAAAATAACTGCAAGCTGCCTGCTTTTGTACTTTTGTTCCTCTTGTTTTAAATGTATGAGCTGCAGAAAAGTGTTATAAATTGTGATATCATGACTTAACTGTACTGCACGTCCCGCAGTGAGCAGAACCTAATGCTCAGAGCTCACTAATTCTGTCTATAGAAAGAAATGTTTCTTCAGCCCCTTTCAAGCTTTAAAAAAAACAACCTTATGGTTCTAAATAGAAGTCTAATATAAAAAATTGCTGTCTGAGAGGAACTTTTTTGTCAATGCTTAGGAGCCAATGAAGTGAATGGTTATAGATGAGGTTGGAATGTAGCCTTAATGACAGGATGTGCTGACACTGTACATTATCCTGCTGTGAAGTGGGTTTATTTGTACACAGTTGAAGCCCCTCATGTGAGAAGGCGAGGGAGTGTCAGGGTAAATCCTGTGATTTGCTCTGAAGGTGTGACTACATCTGGTTTGGCAATGCCTGATAATCAGTAACACAAGGTGCTCACTGTCTCCCGGGACTCGGGCTGCCATTAACGCACACTTGGAAAACTGCATCCCTGTTTCCCATGGGGAAGGACCACCCTGACAAGTACATGTGCACCAGCCCAGCAGGTGACACACCTTCGAGGAGCCAAGGCTGACACGGAGAGCATGGCACGAAGCTGTGCCCCCTCCTGCTGGACAAGGGCTTGTGCCTTTATTCCCCAGCGCATCCCAGGGCTCCTTGGCTGTGCTCTGCTGGCCGGGCTGCCAGCTCTGCCTTGGGCACGTGGCTGATTTCCATGAGGAGGGGCTGATTTCCATGAGGAAGGACTGATTTCCATGAGGAGGGGCCGGGCTGTCGTGGCCCCTGTGTGGCCACCCTGTAACCAGGCACAGCGCGGCTGTAGCGGAGCACTTGAGAGCCGCATTCGTCTTCCCACTGACGCCGGGTCTGACCTTTCCTGAGGAAAACTGCTGGTGTCACTTGGAGCAGATGGTGAGCAGGAGCTTGGTGAAACATCTGTGGTGTCATTTTTAAAGAGTCCTGTCAGGCTGTTTGAGGGCTGGGGCTGTGGAACCAGCATATGGCTGCTTCTCCTCATTCCAGAGGTGAGCTGCCGCCAAGGGCCGCGTGCAGCTGATATGGGATGGAAAATGTGACTGTGCCTCCATACAAAAAATTGCCAGCGTTCCTCTGTGATGTCCTGAGCTAGGTGAAATATAGACTCTCATCTTCCACAGCGTTGGACCTGGCCAAATTATCCAGCAAAAAATGTTGAAAGCACAGTGGTCATGAGGGGTCTGCTGGACACACTCAGGCAAGAGGCTGCAAGTGTGGATTACTTACTGGCTGCAGATGGAATTCTGACAAACCCACGCTTGCCAGCACTGCAGCCATTCTCAAAAAATCTTTACAATCCATTCTTTAAAATCCATTGCATTGTATTTGACTTGATATTTAGCAAATTCAGCCTGACTGAAGAATCAGTGTTGGTTCTTGTGTTTCACCTCCCAGAGGTAGGAGGTGAAGATGTCTAAAGAGAAAGTGGGCACCACTCTGTGATGGGCTAGGGAATTTGGGAAGCACAGCTGGTGTGGTATGAGCCATTGCTGTGAAAACTGCTGTCTCAAACCACTGTGTCACCCATACCTGTCCAAGGACATTTCTGTGCACATCTGAGGTGGGTCCTGGCTGTATCAAGGCTCACAAAAGTTAAGTGGTGGCAAGGGCTGACTTTGGCAGGTAATGGGACCTTTCTCTACTCCAAAGGGAAGGGGATGGGAGAGATCATGGAAACAGATTGCCCAGAGGAGCAGATGATGCCCTGTCTCTGGAAGTGTTCAAGGCCAGGTTGGATGGAACTCTGAGAAATCTGGGCTAGTGAAAGGAGTTCCTGCCCATCACAGGGGGTTGAAATGAAATGTTCTTTAAGGTTCCTTCCAATCCAAACCATTCCATGAAACTTGGAGCAACAGGAGTGACTGAGGGGAATGTTTAGAAGGGTTATGGGGAAAGGCTGAAAGCAATGGGAAGTTCTCATCAGTGCAGAGTGTCTCATGTTGCTGGGATAACTGGGCCAGGTGAGAGAAAACAATCTCTGTGCTCAACATCCCTAGACACTGTGAATTACCAGGGCCAACATGGACTTAGATTTAGGGTGTTTGTGCTTCTGCTAGTGCTTTCTGAGCCTGCACTGATTTCCCAGTTGTGATCTGGTTTGTGTGCTGTTTGCATCTGGCATACAGCTCCTGATGTGTCAAGCCTCTTTCAGGCAGTTCAGAGGCTTTGGGTTATCACTTCTACCAATAATCCTACATCCTCCAATAAATATTTCCTGGTATAATAATATAAAGTTTATAAATAATCCTGACAGATTCCTGGAAATCTTGGCTTCCAAAACAAGAGTGCCTCTTCATTTTGTGTGTGGTGGACCTGGCATGCTGAGGGTACAGGAGATGGGCAATGCCTCATAGATATAGGAGGTTTCTGTGCACATGCAGTGGGTGCTGCTTTTTTGTGTGCAGATTTTAAGAGTTGTGCCATAGGTGTGTGCCTGAAAGAGACCCCATTTCAGCTTCAGAGAATAGTTTGGGAAGGAACTATCTCTATCTGAGGGAAGTGGTGACAGAAGGGCTTGTCACCAGCAAGTGTCCTGACAGGGACAGTGTTGGCAAGGGCAGGTATTCCTCCCAGCAAACCATGTGAACCATGTGAGAGGCTGAGGAGGAGCCAACAAAAAGCATGAGGTAGTTGCTATTCCTGTTAGCTGGTTTATTTCTCAGTGCAACCATCCCATGTTTACCCAGGATATCTACATAGCACCTCTGTGTGTTTCATTGTAGCAACGAAAAAATGACACAGGGATGTGCCCCTTTTTCCCTTCCCCTGGGCATAAAGGGAAATCAAAGCTGGAAAACAGGTCCCTAAGAGGTATTCCTTCCCTTCAGTGGCTCCCTGGGACTAGCCCAGGTCGAATATACATATGGCTGTAAAAATATGAATGAAAAGAAGTGAAACATGGTGACAGCAACTCAAACCCTGGATTGTCTCTGTGAAGAGGAGGATAAAGGATGACTGGCTGGTTTGGGTGCAGTAGCAGCTGTCTGCAGCAGCGGGAATGGGACTGCAATGGAGTTAGTTCACTGAGTGAATCACACATCCCCAGAGCCCTGGGTGGATCCCCACAATGGACAGCGTGGGCATCCAGGACACTTTGTTCTCTCTGGAATCTCTGAGCATCGCTCTCATAGCAAAAGCTCCTTTCTCACACATTGGTGGTGCTTCTGCTGCCTTCCTCAGTGGGGACTGGTTTGGGTCCCCCAAAAGACAGCAACACATGTCAAGGACTTTGCCTGTGCCCGAGCTCACACATCGCCAAGGCTGCACCCAAACTGCCGTGTTCCCTTTGCAGTGTCTGTCTGCCCCACATCTGCTTCTCTCTTCTTTGTCTGGCACCTCTTGGCTCCTCCACACTCGGGATATCTGCCCCTTAAAACATGGAGCCCTAAAAACCTGCTGGAACAGTTGAAATACAGTACTGGAACGCCATGCTCAGCAGACTCCCTGCTTTTGCCTGTTTCGTTCTTCATCACTGGTTCTGCCGTGTGCCTTTAGGAGAGAGCTGTTTGTGTCTCCAGCATTAACTGTGGCTGTTAAACACCATCCTTACACTACTTACATGACAAATTCTTGTCCTTAAGATGAGTTGGCCGTAGCAGGGTCTGCCAGAGCACAAACCCAGCAGCAGCAGGCACTGCTGGGAGCTGCTGCTGCTGCTCCAGGTGACGCAGGTACTGGACTCCACGGGCGGCACTTGGAAGCGATCACTTTTGTTATCAAATATGAGGCATCCAGGTGGACTGTTAGGTTTCATCTGATCACAAGGCAGGCTTTTATTAATCCCTTATCAATGTAGTGCTTTTGATTGAAATCTGTCTCTCTCTTTCAGTCTCCTCCCCCCTTTTCCTTGCAGGACATAAAAGACAATGGAAGGGATAGGGCCAAACTGCTCTTCTGCAGACAAGAAGCCAATTGTCTGAAAACAACACTTCATTCAAGACCACGGGAGACTGAGGACAGTGGCAGGAGCATGAATATACAAAAGTGCCTACTGTTAAGGCCACAGCTTTAAGTGTTTAAATTCAAATCACATTTCCATTTGAGGTTTGAATTTATGGCAAGAACATACACACAAGGGTTTCAGTGTTCTAAATAAAACTCATCTGACTTCTCAGGGTATTCCTCATGGCAACACATCAGAGCTGAGCGCAAGGGAGACTCGTTTTCCTTGCTCTATGAAGGAAAAATATTGAAGTAGGTTATTTTGGTTTGGTTTGGGTTTGTGTGCTCTGTGTTAGTAAATAACACAGCCTGTCATATCTAGGCTCTGGTTTTCTGATTGTGAGGTTAGTCCTTTGCTTGAAACTCTGTTGTTCTTGGACCTTTGCCTTGAGCTGGAGGGTTTATATGTGTGGAGGAAGAGGAGGAACCAAGCTAAAAATAAAGTGGAACAAAACTCTGCTTATTGCCATGGAGTAGATAATGTTTTCCTAGATGTCTCAGCAGCCCTGTCCTTGCAGGCAGTGTGGACTGGCACAGCCTGCTTTCATCACATGCGAGGTGTGATTATCTGTGTCCCATATCACCTTCCTCATATTTTGCTCTGTGCTCTATCTAATATTTTGCTCATGCTGGTCACAGCAACAGCAAGAGAAACAGGCTCCACTTTCCATTACACATTGAGCAAGGAGCATTTGCAATGCAGATGTAAGAGGCAGGTCAAGTTCCTTTGCTCCTTTGTGCCCCTCAGTGTGACCCTGTGGTGTCTGCTCCTGCCACAGCCCTGAAATGATGGCAGATGCTGAGAGCTGCAGGGACTGCAGCACAAAAATACCTGTGTGTTCACAGAACCTGGACCAAAAGCACTCTCTGTCTCTCTTTGTGGAGAAGCACTGAAGGCAGGGAAGGAGGGACTTCTGCACAGCATTCTCTGGGACAGGACTTGGTACACACAGGAGCTGAGCAGGTGTTAGATTGCTTATGGGAGCAACGAGAACATCCCCAGTTACATCAGATCAGCTGCAAACTAGATGTGAGACAACTGCCCTTAGTCAGGATTTAGAAGAAAGCTTCTGTCGGACTGGACTTCCCTCCTTGCCCATTTTCATGCTTTGAAAACATGACCCTAAACCCTCACCTGTGAAACCCTGTTGGTGCTGGGTGTTTGGTTAAAAGCATGGGACTGACTCAGTGCACAAGTGGCCCTGTTCAGTATAGATGCCAGAGAGGCAGGTAAAATATTCAGATGTTCAAATATTTTCCATTAAATCTCCCAGCTGAGGTTATCTTTGACCAGTATATCAACATCCATCGCCACACAGATAAACAGTGACCAAGGAAAGATCACGGGGGCCACATCCTCTGCCTGCCCAGCCATGCTCCTCTTGCACTGATAAAACATTCCTGCAGCCTTACAAGTTCAAAGAAAAAGGGCTTCTATCAGCAATGTGGTGTTAGTCAGATTGTTGTGAATAGTTTATGCACAGTATCACAAGGTGTTCAGTTTCCGAAATGTTGGTACAAGCAGAATATGATTTAGAGTTTGGGTTTAGTGTCTCAGTACTGAGGCACAGTGCATTTTTAGATGTTTTAGAAACCAAACCATAATGATATTTCTCTTTGTGAGTAGCACAGAGCACTGGTGATGCCTCTGGCGTCCTTTCCCAGCATGTACTGCCTGTGCTCCCTGGGCCAGTGGCTATCTCCAAGGATCAATCCAGGTCATCCTCACAGAAAATTCCCAGGTCTGGAATTCAAGTTTGGTTATATTATTAGCACACCCTGTTTCTTCTTTTAGGGCAGCTAATTGAGAAGCTGCAGCAGACTTGTCTCTTCCTGAATTCCCAAAACCGTGGAGGTCCCTTTTCCTTCGCAGCAGTAATTGAGAACATGTAGTCAGATTGCCTCTGGGAGTGGTGAGTTATTAAAAATCAGGCACTTGAGTACTGATTTTGTGAGCTGGAATGATGGTAAAGGGCAGACAGGCAAATCGCTTGTGCAGAAACCTCAGGCAGGCCATGACCTCTTGCCAAATGCAGCTGTGTGGTGCTTCAAGTGTCTTATTTTAAAGTGCTCTTCATGCCTAGGAAAGGGCTTTGTGCACCCAAAGGAGTGGATAATTTTCTTCCTGTTTGGGCAGTTACTTTAGTAAAAGATATAATCTCTTCTTACAAACTTTGTGTCATTTAGTGGGTAACAGTAATTTTAGTGTCATGCGGGTAGTGAAGTGCAGGAATTGTCTATCTGCATCCCAGTCCTGTGTCTGTGCCTTACCTCTCTAGGAAATGGGTTGCGAAAAAGAGACCCTGAAGCACCCTCTACCATCAATTTTTTTCACAATTAAGGCATTCTCTTTTTCTCTTCCTAGTACATTTAGTGCCTCACAGATTACTAACCTTTAAATCACTTCCCTCCCCTTGGCTACTGTGCATTTCATCCATGCTAGTTGCCAGGTGGAGTTCCCATGTCAGCTCCATCCCTGCCACCACTGGAAATTCAGGTTGTGTAGACAGTGTCATCACAGAATTATGGAATGTCCTGAGCTGGAAGTGACCCACAAGAACCATTGAGTCCAACTCTGGCCCTGCCCAGAACATCCCCGCAGAGTCACTCCATGTGCCTGAGAGCATTTTCCAAATGCTTCTTGAGCTCTGTCAGGCTTGGTGCTGTGACCACTGCCCTGGGGAATCTGTTCCAGTGCCCAGCCACCCTCTGGGGGAAGAAACTTTTCCTGATATCCAAGCTAAACCTCCCCTGCACAGCTTCAGGACATTCCCCTCAGGTCCTGGTCACCAGAGAGAAGAGATCAGTGCCTGCCCCTCTGCTTCCCCTCATGAGGAAGTTGTGTTGTTTGCACATGTCATGGGACAACTCTCCAAAGACTCCTTTGGATGCAGGACAAGGATGAGGCTTGTGCCCCAGCCCTGCTCCCCACGGCAGTGAGGTTGAAGTGACTCACTCTTCCAACCCACCACTACAACAGAGCTGGGTTTTGGTTAGTCCTTACCTTGTCATTTGAGTGTTTTGGGAAAAAAAAAAAAAGAAAACAGCATCAAGGCAGCCTGGCAGTGCCATCTGTGCTGAACCCTTGCCACCCCTCACCGGCTGGGATCTGCAGCCAGCATCTGCTGGGGAAGCTTGTGAGCTCCAGCTTCAGTATTAAGGGGAGCAAATTACTACTGGAAGGAAAAAATCCTATACCAAAGCAACCTCAAAAGCAAAACAGGAAGCAGGGTGTCACCTGGAAGCACATCCTGAGCCTGAGTGGGCTGGACATGAACCATCCAAGGTGAATGGGTGGAAGCTGGCAACGCTGCCTTTTTTGTGCCAGCTGAAGGTCTTGCCTTGTCTCCTGAAAATGCAAATACAGACCTCTCCAGCTCAAATTCTCCAAGATGTGACTCTTGAAAAATAAAGGCAGTAGGGTTTGTTCCTTCTGTGAAGTAGCTCAATGTCTTTATGGAACCTCTGGAGGTACAGCATGGGTGAAGTTGGCTCTTTTGTTTAAAGTCTTCACCTTGCCATTAAGATTGTTCTGAATCTTAGTGCTAAATTAAGTGTTGTTCTGCTCTTATTTTGATTCAGTCTAGTGCCTGCCCTGTTTATTAAAAAAGAAAAAAGAAAAAAAAAAAAAGAAAAAAAGAAATGTGTTATAATTCTCCTTGCTCACCATTCTCACATTAAATCAAATTCAGCTCTTTCCTCTGGTTTATTACTGAGCACCACTGCAGGAGGTGGTTAAGGGTTTTTTAACTGGCTGCTACAGAAGTATCACTTTAATTGCACAAAATGCGTGGTGGATATTGAGAACACTTTCAACCAGTTGTTTGCCTTGTTTGATTTGTGTGGCACCACTAATGTAATACCATCTTTACAAATTAGTTTAATTATGCCTTCCTCTGTGTTATGGAAACAGAACGGAGAGCTTTTTTCAAAATTTAACAACCACACATTCTCATGTCCCATAATTTGCAATATTCAAACCAATTATCACATCAGTAAAAACATGAAAAACAGTTTCACTGTTACAGTCATTATTGAGAATACATGGCTGTAGTTGTTGAAAATGTGCTATCTACATCTACATACAACTTAGTGAGTGCCAAAAGACTTTACTTAAAAGAATCTTGTATTTTTCAAGCAACCACAGTGTTACAAATAACCACAGTGGTGATAAACAAGTGCACTTGCTTGTGTGGTCGTGGCTCAAATTGTGCTTTCAAGATGAATGTCTAATATTATCAGATTGATACAGATTTTAAATCTCTATTGTTGTAAGTGTGAATAAGGTTTGCTTTAGCAGCTGGGAAAACATATTTAAAGCTGGGAATAAATGAATATGAATAAGAGGATGTGTGGGGAGCTGTTTAATACTGCTGGGAGCAGAAAGACCAGGTTTTTTTCAGTTAATACAAACAGAATATTTGCATCCACATCTTAAGATGTGCACCCAGGAGTGACTGAAGGCTGCTGTATAGATATTTTTGTCTGTAGGATTTTGTCAGCAAAGACTGCAGTAGAGACAGCACTTGTAATGACAAAACTTACCTTCTTCCTAGAGGGAGAAAAATCCCCCAATCAATGTGATTAATACAGTAAAAAGACTCTACTGCTGCTGTTGGTTCTGCATGTGCTGGTGACTTATTCTGCCACTGTTTCTTTGTCAGTAGGAGAGCATTTTTCTTGTCCTTGTGGTTCCACATTTGGTTTCAAAGTGACCATGGATGGAAGCCTTCACCTGAGCAGCCTGGAGGTGTCTGTGTGGAGTGCATGTATGGTCACATAACTGGGAGGAAAACATCCCTTCCTTGAGTCTGCAATATTATTTCAAATGCAATAAGGCATTAAGTCTTGATTTAGTTATAAAACTTAATGAAACACTGCTACAGAGGTGTTTCAGGAGCCCTGCTGGCTTCCCTTGATCTTCATAAAGTTGCTGAACAACATTCTGCTGTGTTTTGGTTTAATTCTCATGGGAAAAGTTTACCCTTTTGTTTCTTTGTAGCTCACTACATGCTGAACAGCCAGCACAACATTGTGCAAGACATAGGAAAAGGGAAAAGAGGGCAGGGAAAACTCAGAAGAAAACCAACAGAGGATGTACCCACCAAGGTAACCAGAAAGCAGCTCTAAGTAGCAAAACTGTGGGGCTTGCATCAGCCTGATGTTGCATGGATAAATAAAATGAAGCTGATTTACACTGATGACTTAATTGCATTTCTGCGCAGTCCAAGTGCAAAATTCCCATTTGCCATCGAGTTCAGCATCTTGGATGTGTGACATCCCCTGAAGAGAGACTCAGGGGTGAGGCACAGCAAGGTCAGCTCTGTGAGCTGCCAGCCTGCTGCTTCCTCCCACTCCCAGTGCTGCTGCTGAGGCTGTGGTGGCTCAGGGAGCTGAACGCTGACCCAACACATGTCGATAGTGTCCATGCTACGCCTGGCTTGTCACTCGCAAGGGACTCTGCCCTGCCCGTCCCTGCACCAAAACTGTCACTGAGAGCGACATTCCAAGGCTCTTTTTCAAACCCCTTCATCCATGGGAGGAGTAGGCAAAGGAAGCCGGGAGACAGATGTGCAGCTGATGCAAACACAAATCCTCCTAATGAGCTCAGTGGAGCTGAACCAGTTCCTTCAGCAGAAGAAATTTCCCTCTTTTCCCAGGTGGGAAATGGTGGCCTGCAGCCTGGCCCACCCACGGCCAGCCTGAGCACTGTCATTTACTCCCGGGAACACGGCTGCCGCATTTTCAGGAAGGGACAGTGAAGGCCCAAGGGAGGAGCTGAGGGCACAGAGCTGGAGCACCAGAGACAGTGCTGTGGTTCACCACCTTGGTGGCTGCTGGGTTTCTTCTCAGGTGGCTCAGTTTGGCAGTGTGAGGCTCTGAGCTGGTGTCCTCCTGTACGGCAAGGATGCATTTTATCAGCCAGCAAAAGTCTAGATGTGTGTAATCCTTTGCAGCTCATCCACCCTCTCCTTAAAAGACACTTTACTTTTTTGTAATAGGGGTAATAAATAAATAAATGTGTATTTTTACTTAATCAGCAACCACAAAGCTCTAGGGACTTTCTGAGAATCTGAAAATCTGATTGCAAAAACAAGCAAAAAAGACATCTCCAGCAGTTAAAACTCAGGATTGTGCTTTGAACATTCACCACATTTTTAAAACAAAGTTATCAGCTGTGATTGCACCCAGTTTGAGATCATTGCCATAATTAATTTTAATTAAAGTACACTGAACCTAAACCTTGTGAAGGTTTCTTTTGTGTCCTTGTGTGGTGCCGATATTCACGTATGATAGGACATCACTCACATGCAATTTTGCAGTTCGATGTTGACTCACACAGCACCTGCCAGCTTAGCCATGCTTTGAAAATTCAAAATATGCTCCTGCAAGCAGGTTGTAGTGAATGCCAATACAATGATTACATAAACAGAGGAATCTACTGTCATGTGCAAATGCAATTTTGTAAATACCACATCGCACGTGTCCTCGCACGTGCTGATAGGTTTTTATGGCATACAGGGGATTGATTTTGCTGTGCCCTCATCAATCTATTCCATGTGATGATCTCAGTTTGAGGTGATGATGCACCGTGGACAGGGATTTGATCCATGCTTCCAAAATCTCTGCAACTCTGGCTGTTTGACTGACAAATTAATCTCCTGCTCCCCTAAACTGGAGCCAGACCCAGCTGCTGTGTCCTTCACTTTTGGGAAGCTGTGAAAAACAACGAGTGCAGCTACAACTGACTTGAGGGTGCGAAACATTTGGTATGAATATAAAAGTATTCCTGGCAGAGCAGGAGAGGCCATCTTAATACCTAATTGGCTTTATTCTCACTATACATTCCTTTGGCAACTGCCTGCAAGGTTGAAGCAAGTGATATTATTCCCTTCAGACATCATATAAAGAGATTCTGATACAGAAATCAGAAAACCAGCAAGTATAGAAAGGTGTGATAGTATTTATTTGCTTACAAGAATATAATTTGGATTTAGTAGAAAATTAAAGAGAAGTATTTCTTTCCTATATTTTAAACAAATGTATGGAGAAAATAAAATTATTTACCATACGAATCTCCGTATAAGCAGGTCCCCGTGTTTAGGTAAGTCTGGAAAGAGTATTAACTGAAAAAATGTTGGTTGAAAAATGCTTGCCTTCCTGAAATTTACTGCCACCTTGAATTAGTATTCCTCATGTTAAGTGCTTGTCAAGTACATGGCCAGTAAATAACGGGGGTGGTGTAAACAGAGCTATGTGATCAGGAAGTTTAAAAAGGTTTGCTAATGCCTTTTGGGGGGTCTTCCTGTTTCCCAGATGAAGAGTTTTCCTGCCCAGAACACTCTCAGATATCTGTATGAGCCCGTGTTGGCTCAGCCAACAGTTCACCTCTGTTCTACAGATTTTAGCCACAGGAATTGTTTCCAGTTCCGCTTCCCTATTGCCTCCCGTTCTCAAAGGGGAGCGGGCGCGAGCAGGAGTACCCAGTGCCGCTATTGTCGTTGCTAAACCAAATGAGAATAAAGTTGAAAAAGCTCTTGAATGGCCTCCTGGAAGCCAGTGTTTAACTCCTGGTGTTGGGATGAAAAACACAGGTTTTTCTCTACCCTGGGAAGCGTCCAACACTAGTCTGCATCAGAACTGCTGAACAGACTGGACTTTGAGATTGAGCCAGGAGATTAATTCCTACTTTCCTGTCACAGCCTCCTTCCTCTTGAAGGTGGAAAACAAGCCAAAAACCCCTAGAGCAGTGTGTCTGGCCTTTGCTGTTGGCTGCCAGGGCCCTGAGTGCACCCGTTGCCTGGCTCCTGGGATCCCCACGCACCCCATTCTCACCCCTGGCTACTCCTCATGTGCCTGCTGGATGCCCCATCTGGTCTTGGACCCAGTCACCTCACCCAGCACCAAGCTGCTACCTGCCATGGCCACCTGCCTTCACCTCTTGGGCAATCCGTCCATCTATCCTAGCTCCCCGTTGTTAAAGGGCAAAAATTTGTTCTGGACCAAAACACTTTATTGTCAGTAAGCTTGAGGGGCTGGCCACACTTTGTCACACAGAGCTGGTCTTTACGAAGAGAGATGTTGGAATTTCCTGCAGGGAACGGGGCGACCTCTCCTTGACTGCTACTGAATTACAGGGAGGCAAACAAGTAAGCCAGGGTCAGGACAAAAGGAGGTGGTGCTCCATGGAAAGAGTGGTGGAGCTTAGGACCTCAGGAAGTCTTTTCCAAAGGGTGGTGTTTGGATGGTGTTTCATGAGTTCAAAGGGAAGATGGCAAAGTGCCAGGAGGAGAGGCCCTTTGATTACTGAATGACAAAGTGCAGCAGGCTTGACAAAACTGGGAGCTCCTGAGCTGAACATAAGGAGAGGTTGGGAGAATATTAGGGACAGAAGGATTTGTCCTGCTGCTCCTGCCCTCCCCTCACCATCCACCTGGGCACAGAATGATGGGCCAGAAGGGTCCTTGTCTGGAGTGACTGTGGCCAGCTTGTCACCTCATCAGTGGCCTTCAGGAACAAAACACAGCCTCTGAATGATGGTTCACAGAAATCACCTCTTGCTGAGGTCCTGCCTCTGCATAATTAATGATCCAGTCTTCAGAACAGGAGGGTTTGGGGCAACACTGCTGCCTTCCTGTGTGGATCCTTGGCAACATGAAGTGCTTTTTTTGGTGATCAGTTTGGATGGATTGCCCTACTGGTGTCTCAAACATAGTCTGTGTGGATCCTTGGCAACATGAAGTGCTTTTTTTTGGTGATCAATTTGGATGGATTGCCCTATTGGTGTCTCAAACATAGGAACAGTGAATAACACCAAGTTTTAACATTATTTCACTGACACTTTTTCTTAAGCATTAAGTAATTTCATCATTTTAATTAAGCAGATGTGATCTTCCAAAGTTAACAGAGCAAAATTGCTTATTGCTGGCGGATTTAGTTATAGATCTGTGACCAAAGTTCTACATGAAAGCCTAGCTCTACATTAATTTTAATAGTACTTGTGCAATGTATCTCTAGATTAGAAGTTATACAATATAAACTTGGTTTGTCTAACTTAATCTTTCATGAGTTCCTGCAATAATCAAATGGACCCTCAAGTAAGGAGTAGCAGTTTCTATGCTTCATTCTGACCCACTGAAGCTCCAAAATCCAGCTGCAGTAAAGAGGAAAAAAACAACAGCATGGTTTCATACCACCTCAGACATGCCAATGGAATAATTAATTTGGTCTTCTTGATGATCTTCCATGTTTCCAAGTCAAAACTGATTTGAGCAAGATAGCAGTTCAGAGAGAATTAAATGCAGTTTTTGTTCGTTGTGATAATTAAAAAAACCTTATTTTTCTTTCTCAGTCCCCTGAGTTTGTCTGATGTTTTTCTCTCAGACAAAGGGGTCAGTACCAGAACGGATGTCAAACAATGTAACACGAAACGTTAACGACGATTTGCATTTTATTTTGTTTCTCATCAGGTTCCCATCTCCCCACTGACTCTCTCAGGATGAGTGTGTGCTTTCCACGTGGGTTGGAGGCTTTCCTCCACCCCCAGGTTTTGGCCAAGGCACCTGCAATTTCTGGAGGCCTTGGGCTCTCTCAAGAAAGGCAAACAATGAAATTTTGTTAACGCAAGATCCTTTGTGTGGATTAAACAGAAATAGATGGATTCTCAGCTATGGCAGAGGCTATCCCCACGCAGATGCCAGAATGTATGAGTCCACTGGACAGCTGTAATCGGGTCCAGGCAGCAATCCCTGCCAGCTGTTGCACAGATGTGCACGTCAGAAGCATTTATATTTCGGGAAGGCTAACAGGCACCAAGTCCTCCTCTCTTTGCCCACAGCACAACCCCTCCAGTGGAATGTAGTACCAAGGTCTGTTAATAAATAGCTAAATAACTCTCCAAATCATTTGAATCTAAAGATTTCTGGTGATAAAGGGTAATGGTCTATGGAAGTGAATAGCTGGTGCATGCCTCGGAGCCAGGTTTTGATCTAAGTTACCCTGTCCAAGTTAGGCTGCTGTAAATCAGGAGTGGCTTTCAGAAGAGAGATACAACAGAGAAATGAGGCAGGAAAAAATGCTCTGAAGAGGCAGAGCTTGCAGGTTTGCCAGCAGGATTGCCAGGAAGTGCAGGTGCTCTGCAGAGTGGGGTCGCAGTGGCAGCTGCTTCTCTGCAGATGAGTTACAGTGGGTTTCACAGCAACTGCTCCAGTCCCAGGGGAGAAACTCCACTAAATGGTTCTCCAGTAACCATCCTGGGACAACAAACTTAGGCTGATCGGGAGAAAAGGTGCTGGAGCCTGAACTCTGGTCTCTTCTGCCTCCTTGGAAGGGGCAGGGAAAGCCCCTGGTTGCATTGTCAGAGGCAGTCCCTATCAAACAGGGGAAATAGATGTGCAGAAGGTGCTTTTGACTTTGTGCACCCAACTGGAGAGGTTCTCACAGACTCCAGAAAGGAAAGAAATTGCTCTGAGGCAGATTCTGTCATCCTAAACCAAGCAAGATGCCCAGGAAAATCCCAGGAAATTTACTCAAATGAGGATTACTGTGCTTGAGCCCAGCCATTTGTCACTACTCTTCTTCACCTTGTTGAAACTCTAGATATTCCAACTTGAACATAGTCCATTCTTTTGCTGAACTCCTATGCACACCTATAACAAAGTGAATTTATATTGAATATTCAGTATAATCTTACAGTTCAAGTATATAAATACAGTTAAATTATGTACATACAAAATACACATCTATTCAGACATATAAAGAAAATACATATACACACACACTCACATATACAATAATCTCAGCTTCAAAAGACAAAGAAAATTTAGAGGTAGAATACAACCTGTAACTCATAGTGTTTCTGAAAGCCTTTTATGAGGGTAACCCTGAATAAGTTAAACAGTCCAGTTCAGGAACACCAGCTTGGATATTTTCAGGGGCACATGGAGAAAATTCCTTGCAATGATTACAGAGCTGTAAACTGCTGCTGAGTGGTAACCAATGCTACAATGCAAATGTGGAAATTGCTTGTTAAGTGTAAAGTGTAATAAGTGTTTTGATTACAGTGGTTTAAGGGAAATCTGATACATGGCAGCAGCGAGATTGAAGGAATATTAATTCCAACTTGGATCATCTCAAGCCTCGGGACTGGCAGAAGACAGAGAAAACTTTTCTCTACTGGACAGCTTTAAGTTATAGACAGTTCTGAATTATCTGTGCTTTTACAGATGAAAGAAAGAGCAGGACATCAAGGCTGTTATAGCCTGTCAAAGTCAGAGTGCAGAACCACTCCACCGGCATCCACAGGTACAGAACACACACCTCCAGCTCCCCAAAACTCAGCAGGCAGCTTCATTGGCCAAAACCTAATCTTGCACTGGAAAAAGAAAAGGAAACCCTGGTGATAAAACCACAACTTTTTCCCAAGGATGTAGGAGCAATATTTTGTCATGAAGCTATTTTTTCCTGAAGACATTGGAAATAAGATGTGGAGAAATTCCTTCTGGTGAGGGGCTCCATAGCTCAGAGACCGAGCTCACTGGGACGTGGTGTTGGGTCTTCCTCCCCAGCACCAACTCGACAAAATGGCTCTTAAAACTGGCTCGGCTTACAGATTATGCCCTGGAGGACAGTATATGTGTCTTCCCACCCTGTTCCCTCTCTCATCTTGGATTTGGGCTTGGGAGCCCCTCATGTGGCTAAGTTATCAGATGCATTTACATCTGAGCTCTAATTTTTTTATTTGCCTCTGATCTCTGATTCAATCCTCTTCTTTTTTCCCCTGATGGATTCATATGAGGGCAAAACACTTCATTTTTGAAAAGTACAACTGAAAAGTAACAGAATGTGGGGAATATACACTGCTAATTCCTGACATTTTAATGAACTCTGTGGTCTCATTTTGGCACTGAGCACGTCTGGTCAAAGCAGCCCCCTTAGGGCAATGACAGGCTCATAAATGAATCTCAGACAGCATTTTTTGGATTTTCTCCATTGCATATTCAACACAGACTTGTGCTTGGTGAATAAAACAAAGGGTTTAAGGACTATCTTTAACTGGACACCAAAATTTTGTTTGTCCCAAAAGAGAGCCAACAACAATAATCCAGCAAAGGAGAAGGAGGATGACTATCCTTTGGTTCCTGACTAAAACCAGGCTCAGATGGGGATCAGGACATTTTCTAGACATACACATGCAGACACATGATTTTGCACAGAATTGCTTTTTGTCCTTCCAGCGTTCAGCCTATTTTATCTGCTCTTTATCAGTTTGTAAATTCCCATTCACAAACAGAAACATCCCTGGGGAGCT
This sequence comes from Onychostruthus taczanowskii, assembly GCF_017590055.1. NCBI lineage: Eukaryota > Metazoa > Chordata > Aves > Passeriformes > Passeridae > Onychostruthus > Onychostruthus taczanowskii. Next base: position 3,054,216 of record NW_024505893.1, on the reverse strand, counting down.
TCCATCGTCCGCTTGCAGCTGGATGCCATGGTGATATGAGAGGTGCCGTGCTGCACGTTCCTGTGCTGAGAGGGACCTGCCAGCCCTGCTTGGGCTGTGGCAGCTGCCAAAGCCACCCAGCTGAAGGGCTGGAGATGCCACTTGAGCATCTCAAGGGCCGTTCCCCAGCAGGATGTGTCAGCTTGTGTAGAGGTCTACACCCCCAGTCATTATTGGCACGGCTACCTCAGATACCTGGCAGATCCATGATCCACAGGCTTAACGTTGGCAAGGCAGCTGTCGGCACTTTGATAGTGAAGTGGATTAAAATCTTGATAATCCGTGAGTGATGGGTATTGTGAAGGTGCCTGAAAGGACTGGCTTGCAGAGAAAAGGCTTCCTACACTCAGCCAGGACCATTAGTGGCATACGGTTTGCTGGCTGCAGTAAATACATGAATATGTCAACCAAACAAAATGCTGCATGATCATTATGCTGCCCTTAATCAACTGGAAGGCACCTTCCAGAATGCCACAGAGAAATGCACCAGCTGCTGTTGAATAGGCTTTCTTCCCTCCAAATATGACCATAACCAACAGGACATCTGAGTCCAGATTGTTTTCCAACACCTCATCCATCTCCTGCTCTGACTCATGAGATTACACCCAGCATCAGTGCACTGAAGAGGGCAAATCTGATTCCACAGTCAGTAGTTTCAACACAGTTGATCCTTCTGCCCAGCACATCCTGCCCAGGCAATGAGAGAATGAAATAGTATTTTTTGTCTCCAGAATAAATAAGCTATTTCAATCACCCTTCTCTCCCGTGCCTTTTATACTCTGAGTGATGGCAATGTCACAGGTCAATATCTTTATCTACTTGGTATGCCTTCATTCCATTTCTCCAAGTCAGCCCCGCAGAAACAGCCAGCAGGAGCCATACCAGCCCCCAGCATGTGGGGATAAAGGTTTCAGTGCTCATCCTCTGAAAAAAGAATGTTTAACAAAAGTGTGGTTTTGACTGTCAGAGACCGTGCAGCAGCCAGACTCAAGGTCCTTGACCATTATCTTTCTAACATTTCCAGACAGGGAGCCTGTCTGAAATCATTGATTGGAACAGGCTGTGACTTTTCATTTCATGATGGAATATCATCCCTGTGAGAGTGAATTTCTTAGCTTGCTTGAAAAATTCATTGGGAATTGGTTTGTACCAAAGCAGCCATTGCTATTTGCCTCACACAAGGACCACATTTCTTGAGTTTCTCTTTTATGGAGAAATTATCAAGCAACTTCAGGAATGGGGAGAGATTCAGACAAAGGGTAAATTCCCTGCTGAACCAGGCTGCAAACCCACAATTTTCAATGTACCTGGAGTCTGTTACCATGTTGACCATAGACAGGACGGACCAGAACTCCACACTACTCTTCTTAGGAACTCATATCATATCCTAAAGTCACTGAAACTGGTAGCTTGCACTGCCTGAGTCAACACTTTGATACCAGTGATGGCATAACACTACAGCAATCTCTTGACATAAAAGCTTTGGCTGTGGATTAAGCCCAGCTGGATGTTAAGCCACTCTCACACAGCTGCTCTCTCAACCCCCTTCTCTCCCCACTCCCCACCCTGCTGGAATGGGAAGGAGAATCAAAGTAAATCCCATAGGTTAGAGAGCTAGAGAACAGTTTAATAGAGAGATAGGAACAGTTTAATAGTGGAATATAAAGTAAAATTCAGTAATTATGGCAAATAATAATGATAATTAAAAGGGAAAAAACAAGTCATGCGCAACACAGTTGCTCCCCACCTGCTGACAGCTGCCAGACCCTCCTCTTCCTGAACCGAGATCATCCCCTCTTCCAGGTAACTCCCCTCAGTTTATATACTGGGAATAATGTTCCATGGTGTGGAATATCCCTTTGGTCAGTTCAGGTCACCTGTCCCAGCTATGCTCCCTCTTTTGGGTACCTCCTCATTGACAGAATGTGAGACAAGGAAAAAGTCCTTGCCTTAGAAAGAAGATGATTTAGCAAAACCCAAAATATCAGTGTGCTATCAAAACCATTCTTATTCCAAATCCAAAACACAGCACTGCAACAGCTACTGAGAATAAATTAAATCTGTCCTAGCTGAAACCATTGCACAAAGGGGCCAGGAAGACACAAGGAGCTGGGGCTGATCATTGCCTTGCTTTGTCCCGTGCCAGGTGCTCCTCGGTTTGTAAGTGCCATGTGCAAAGGGGACATTCAGAGAGCATGTCCCAGACCTGTCCTCCCAGCCCTGGAAAACTTGTGCATTCCTCTTGCTGAACATGAGGATGGCATCACCTGTAACATGAGCCCAAAAGCATCAGACAGCACAGTTCTGTGCTGTTCCTAATTCTGCCAAAACACATCCTGATGGCAGGATGAAAGCAAATCTCTCTGGGGATTATTTCAGAGATGCTGAACCCCAGCCCACCACTGTAGAATGATGAGATGCTGCTCCCCTCCCAGGCTCCCCCTGCATGAACTCATCTGTATTAGAGGAGATTATAATAACCAGCTGCCTCAGTTGGTGTTTTGAAGCTAAGCGCTTGTAAATGCTTGAAGATATTTGTATTAAAGATAGGCTAAGCAAAAGCTGGTATGAGAAGTAAAGCTTATAATGTGCAGAAAAATTGGGGATAGCTTTCAGGTTTTTCATTGGGCTTTAAATCATACCTTTTCTTTTGAATAATAATGTAAAACCATAAAACTTTGTCACTGAGTAGCACCATAATGAGTATTTTGCATTGAAATCAAAATAGTTTCTTTTAAAAGTAATCAAACTCTCTTCAAGCTACCAAGTCCTTAGTCAGATATGTAACTTCAAATAAGAATTTGAACTACTGCCATTTGTCTTAAAATTTAAAGCATCAGCATAATAATGAACCACAAGTAAATTCATTTCAAGTACTGCCAAAACAAGTTGAAAGCCAATTGTTAAACAAGCAACTACTCTCCTAATCACAACAAAAAGAGAGTGCCATAACACAAGGTGAAAATAAGCAGAAAGCAAACAGAACACACCATTGATTGAGTCCTTCATTATCTAGGATAGCTTTTAATGGAGGAACCTGCCTGTGTGTCACTGCTCTTATCTCTCCAAAGGCAGTATGCACACACTGTAAAAATCAGTCTCTTCATTTTCTGCTTGAAAAGATCATTGTGAAAAAAAAGGTGTCAGGGACTGTAGGTCATGCTGATTTATTGGCAATTAAACCTGCAGGATTTCTGCACTCTTTTCAAAACAAAGTATCTCTGGGTAATTCAGCCTGGCACATTACATAGTGGGCTAGATACTAAAAGGCATGAATCTTTTTGTTTGTGCACAACAAAAACAATTGACTTGGTCTTATTTAGGAAATTGCTACTATTTTCTGTCAGGTATTTGTGTTACCCATAAAGAGAGGGAGGTAAGTTACCTCTCAACAATGCATGATTCTTTCCAATAATGAAGATGTTGATTTTATTCCTCATATTTTGTTGAGGATAACAAGTCTACAGACAAACTTCTCCTGCTTAAGAGTAAATAGATGACAGTGCTAAATATATGACTTCTTGCTAAGGTAGACCACATTTGCTTTGCTCCATGATTGATTTGTCCATTCTTCAATAAATTCTTCTGCACAAGCTTTCAAACGAGACTGCATCTTGTCTGGTCTCCTTGTGGGTATTTTCCAGCTGCATTATTTAGAAGATTAAAACAAACAAACAAACAAAAACCAACCAAACAAACAAAAAAGCCATTCTCAAGTTACTCCGCTAAACTGGAAAACAAATTCACTATTCTGTTTTTGCAAAACCATCTCATGCAGGTTTAGGCTTACATCATTTGCTGAGCTAGCATAAGCTATACTACACAAACAAGTGCAATTAGGATTGATATTCCCAAAGTGTTTCCCAGAGTAGAAATATTCTCAGATTCTTTCTGATAAAGGTAACTTCTTAGCTCTGCCAACATTTTTGGAGATTTGATATTCAGAAGTCCTCATATTTTGATGGTAATTCAATACACTTAGTTCTTGTACATATGACATACTGCAACCAACACAGCATATTTTTCCAAACAGTGGTTGTATGGTTAAGAAATCATCTAAATATTAGTTTTTACAGGTAACATTACCCCTACAACTTCCTTTATAGTTTATCTGCTTGTCTGAGGTCTGGATTTACACTGCTGAGACGTTCATAGAATGGTGGGTCTTGGCAGATGTTAACAGACCCTCAGTCCTAGGAGGAGCTTCTTAGGGGAAAATGAAAAAGCTGAGGGCATATCCAGTCCCTAAAATGAGTGACTGTGGACCTGTGTGTATACAGGTACAACAAGAACAAGAACTTCAGCACTGACTCCCATTCAGGACATAGAGTTGAGAGAGAGCAAACGTAGCAGGCAGCAGAGTGGTGGAAGAAGAAATGCTGTGAACCACAAACTGCACAACGTCGCTTGTGGCTTTGCCTAGGGCCAGGGAAGAGATCAAATGCTAAACTAGGCTAGTGGTAGGAGACAGCAAAGCAGGAGACATTGCCAAATAGAAACCACAAGCAGAAAGTTACGGTGTGGGAGCTGAATAGGCAGGCACGCCAACCTGGAGTCACAGGAAGTCCCTTTGAAGTGATTTCTTTAGAAACAGGGCAATGCAAATCAGAGATGCCACTTGCAACAAGAATTCCTAGAAGACACAGGTGTCCAGCCAGTGCTGGGCCAGCATTTCTCTCACAGCATCCCTGGGCAGAAAGAAAAGTTAGCCAGAGCTGTGAACAGCAGCCTGGTTTGCTCCCATGGAAGAGACAATGCTGCTCCCAGATGGACTAACCTGTTAACTCTAAAGCCAGTTTTTTACAGGGTGAGACACCAGGTGTAGGTCACCAGGATCAAAGAGCTTGTGGATTCATGAGGAGAAGTGCTGAGACACTATGAAGCCTGGCTGACTGTTTGCAGGTGTGGCAGAAATCCCAGCACAGTAACAGGGGCTCACTGGCTCTTGGAGCACATGTCCATGGCATTGCACTTCCAGCACCCACCCCTCTGCTTTGCAGCAGTTCCATTCTTGCCCTTCCCTGCTCTCCACACTCTTGGGTGCAGCCTGGGAGCACTGAACATGCACTGAGCTTTAGATGACAGCTCAGGCGAGGAGGTGTTTTCATAGTGCTGGGTGGCACAAGTCAGCTAATGCATCCCTTGGAGGATCCCTGCTGTGCCCTCTCCTCTCAGGAGAAGGAAATTGCAGCTGCCAGGAGGCAGGTGTTATCTTCCCAGTGGGTTGTCATGACCATGACAGGTTTGGATGACTGTGCTCCATGAAGGCTCAGAGAACCTTCTCCCAGGATGCCCTTCTCCATCCATCTTGCATTGAAATAAGAGTGGAAATCTGAGGATATTAACCCTGACATGGGAGAGGTGGAAGGCCCAATTTTCTGCCCACAGCAGAAAACAACCCAAGCAACAAAAACACTTCATGTTTTTCTAAGTTTTTTCCTGCATTCAACCACCTGTGGTGATGGCAAATCACCCAGAACCATGGCTGTGCCCTGAAGGGGAGAGGACAGCCAGCCTCTGGTAGGAACCAAGCGGGAGGCAGGAAGGAGGGCTGCAGTGATGACAGCTGCCTTGGCAAAGCAGCCACGGCTGTCCTTCAGTGGGCAGGACATTCAAGGACAGCCTGGAGCTGGGCCAGGAGGCACCAGCAGCCTCTGTGAGTCTGTCTTGGCTCAAATCAGGAGGTGGCAAAGGCAGGGTGGAGGGCACCTCCTCAGCACCCACCTCGGCCTCTGCAGCCCATCTTCCCCACACCTCCTCCTTCGGGGGTGCTGCAGGAGGTGCTGCAGGAGATGCTGGGGAACTGTGCAGAGACCCACACAGAGCACCATGACTCATGTCTGTCCCACCTATTTTAAAGGCCTGTGCTGGAATATAGCACCATGTCCTTGTCATATTTATTGGATGAGTTCTGCTTTGCGTGGTCGCTGTTTTGCTGTGGGTTTCCCTCTGTAGCTCTGAGTGGAAAACGAAGATGGCGCAAGAGGGAGACCAAGGTGGCGTGTGGGCTCAGACTGCCAGCAGCCACAGGCCTCCATCCTGGGACAGGGGATGTTGCAGGAAAAAATGAGTTCATGTCTTCAGGCTGAAATGTGGGAGCAAGCAGCTTTCGGCTTCTTGGAGGCGATATAATGCACGGCAGGACGACACCGATGGCCTTGGCTCTATCCAATGCCCTCCATCCCCTGCTCCCTCCTGCTCTCACTAATCACATGCAGAATTCAGCAGGGAAAATGGATCGTGGTGAGGAAGGGATCAAATGTGGTGCAGACACTGAGCAGAGACACACACAGTTCCCTTGATCATCTGGCTGCTGCCTGGGCATTAACTGAGGCATCCTGATGATGACTGAGGTTGCCAGTCAGGAAATTAGTACAGGCAGGGACAAACATCAGGAGAGGTGTGAGTGTAGCCCTGATGACCCAAAAATTCTCTGCACCCCACTAGGCCAGGCCAGCTACAGTTCCTCTAACCCTGCACAGACAAGCAGCACTGCAACTGTACATGCATGGCTGGGAGGCTGAGCTCTGCCTGCTGAGCCTTACGGGGATGAGTAGGACATGAGGCAGAGAGTTTAAGCTTCTCTAAGAGGCTGGACTTTCTTTTGTTCCCTGTCCCAGATGTACTTCTGCAGCCACCAGTGAGTCCTCAGGCTGCCGAAGAATGAAGGTGACTGTGGTTGGACCTGGAGATGAGGGGGAGATGCAGAAGGTGCTCCAGAAAATCTCAAATCTTAGTTACTGTCTTCATTGATGAAAAATTGGTAGATTTGGAAAAACGTAGCACAGCTTTAAAGCCAAAAATACCTAGCATGGGTATGTTGAGGAATAGAGAGGACTGAGGAAGATAAAGGTGACAATGTTTTTCAGGAGGTGTAGAAACATTTTATTTGAAGTGTTGTGCTTCAAGTTGGTTCAAATAAAATGCTGGTTAAAAGGCCAAGTTTTATTTCTGTTTCTTTGAGGGAGTATAGACTTCAGGGCACTTAAAGATTTTATCTTTTTAATTCTTGTTTGGTTTTGTGGTGTTTTTCCCACTAAACTCTAAGGGGGGAGAGAGCGTGTGCTCCTACTGAACTCAGATTGCACTTTTAAGGGGTAAGTGGAAAGAACCTGTGAGCAGACCTGCTTTAAAGGCCAGGGTGTAAATGCAATCAAAGGTTGAGAACAGACACCACCTTTGGTGGCCCATACTCGACCTTCCACATAACAAACTGAAGCTGGAGGGATCCTGGATTCAAACATCTCTCTTTCAGGTTGCCGCCTAGCAGGGCAAAAGTCAGAGCAACACACCCTGATCCCAACGGGCAAACAGCGCTGCGCCGGGCCCTGCTCCTCCCTCTGCCAAGGCAGCTGAGGTGTGGAGGCACACAGGCCACGCTGATGTGCACTTTCAGAAGGACAGGAATTCAGGCAAAAGAGCCTCTTACGGGCAATGCGTTGCTGGTACCAGCAGTGCTAGGTCTATTTTTAATGATTTGGGAATGGAGGATGCTTTCAGCAATACATAATTAATACAAGTGGGCTTCTGTTGTCTGCCGAGAGGGTAGGAAGGCCCTGGCTAACTTCTGAGGCTGTGAAAGGAAAAAGAAAAGGTTGAATGAATCATAATGCAATCAATCAGTGGAAATTAGGTAGGAGCTAAATGAAAGTTGCTGAGAATAATTTATTCTGATCAGAACTCTGTGGCTGGGCTCTGTTTCTGAAGATGGCCATGCTTTGTGGTGCAGTGGAAGGAGTCCCCCATCACTCTGCCCTTGGGAGAATATTCTGCTTGCTACGACCCTGAGCCTGATATATCCTTACTCTTAGAAAACCCAAGAGGTTGTTGTCTGAAACCGTTTCAAATTAAAAAATGAAACAACCCAACCAGTGGTTCCTCCTAAGGTGGAGTGGAGGAATTTCCTTGAAGCACATTCCCATCTTTCCTTGGAAATAAAATTACCACAAGTCATCATGAGGCAAGCTTCAGCCATATCCTTCAGCAGGTGCGGAAACCTTGGGAAAGTGATTAAACTTTTTTTTTTTTTTTTTCTTTGCAGTGGACGATCAGCTCTGAAACAAGACATGCGGCTTCCCGGGGTCCTTCCCCTTTATGGTGTTGTAAAACTGCAAGTGCGTGCAGGGCTGTCCAAGCCCAGGGAGCAAACAGCAGAGCTCTTACCCTGGAAAGCTGAAAGCACAAGTGGACGGCAATGAGCTACAAGGCAGGGCTTCATTTTTGTCAAGAGGATTAAAAAAAAACCAAACCAAAACAAAACAAAAAAAAAAAAAAAAAAACCCAAAACAAACAAACAAACAAAAAAAAAAAAAAAAAAACCCAAAACAAACAAACAAACAAAAAAAAAAAAAAAAAAACCCAAAACAAACAAACAAACAAAAAAAAAAAAAAAAAAACCCAAAACAAACAAACAAACAAAAAAAAACAAACAAAAAAAAAGTATCTATATGTTTAAGTAAAGAAGGTGAGGAAAGGGAACTAAAAGAGTGGCTTATGCACTTCTATTTTAAAATTTTTAAAATTTAGAAAGTACGATATTTCTGGGGGGAAATGGGAACTTTTCCGAGGCGGCGCGGACGCTCGGGGCGGGACGCGGGGCCCGGCAGCCGCTCCCAGCCCGCATGGCCCCGGCGGGCGCGGGGCGGCGGCGGCGCTCCCCGGGGCGGCGGCGGCGCTGCCAGAGGCGGTGCCGGCGGCGGGGGAGGGCAGGAGCGAGGGAAGGCGGCCGGGAAGGAGGCGGTGGCGGCGGCGGGGGGGCCGTGCTTGCTCGCGGTTGCCATGGGGAGCGGGAGGGCGGTGCCGCCGCCGCTGCGCAGGGAGCAGCTGCTCCCTGACACATCCCCCCGCTGCCATATTGTGTCCGCCGCCGGCCGCGCGGCTTCATGACCGCGGTGAGTGCCGCCCGCGCCCGCCGCCCCCGCGCCCCCACGCCTGCCTGCGCTGCCCCCGCGCCTTTCTTGGGTTTAGCTCTCGGCTTTTCCCTGGGTTTGGGGGGTGAGTTTTTTTTGTTTCCGACGCTCCGCGAGGGTTTCGTGGGGGAAGGGGGGAAAGCGCGGGGAGTGTGGCGGCGGGTCCCGCCGGTGCCGGGGGAGGGGGGGGCGGTGTGACCGGTGTCCCCTCATTCCCCGCGTGGGGACAAGGCGCGGAGGCGGCGCTTCCTCCCCGGCCGCTCTCGGTGGCGGTGCGTGGGAGCGGGGGGGTCCCCGCGCACCCCCGCCCCGCGGGGCCGTGCACCCGCAGCTCCTCCTCCCGGCGCGGCTCCGCGGAGCTTCCGCCCGCGGGGTGTACGCGGGTGAGCCGCCCTCCCTTCACCCGCTCCCCCGGCAGGGCAAGCCCGCGCTCCTTGCGCGCTTCCAGCCGCGCTGATGGAAAACGCGGCCGGCCCGGCGCCGGCACCTGGGAGCGCGGCCCCGACGCGCCCCTCGCCTCCGGGTCACCCCCGTCAGACTCAGGCGCTTCATTTGGTGAAATAAAGGCGCTTTCGGCCTCGTTCGCAGCGCCCCGTTGTCCCCGGAGCGGCGGGAAGCCCCCAGGGATGTGCAGAGCTTCTGTGGCTTGCCGAGGTGGGGGCAGTGTGGGAGAGGCTCTCCGGGGTTCCCGCGTTTTGGGGTAAAATCCAGGAAACTGCTGGCGGAGTGCTCGAGGTTAGGCTGGGATCTGCACGTGGCCCTTCGGAGTTTTCCATCTTTTTCGGGATTTTTTGGTGAAGTTGGGCTATGAGTTGGTGGCGGCAGCAGAGCAGCATCCCACTGCCTTCCTGCCTTACTCCTGCTTGGACACACCGGCGTGCTTGGTGCTCAGGTTCTGTGGGAGCGGAAGCTGGCTTTTGTTGGTAAGGGTTTGGATTATGACAAGGCCCAAACAAAGAGTAAAAGGAACAAAGAAATAAAATAAACCTTGAAGAAGACCCGATAAACTCATGTTCCCGCCGTGGTGCCTGCCTGTGGATGGATGCTGTGTTCTAAATGTGGAGTTAAACATGCTGAATTATAGTAGACTTAAATGCTGAGGAAACAATTTGATTAGCTTTGTGCCTAATCTACCAAATCAAGATAACTTTATATATAATTTACCGTGTATATGTGTGTATATATGCACACAGACACTCTCCAAATCTTGTTATTCCTGGGCTTACATTTAGACAAATTTAGTAATAGGTGGGTTGTAATATATTGACATGTGAATCATTTAACTTCAGTTGTTTTTCTTGGATTGGGGTCTTTTTTCCCCTCCTTAAAGTCTGGTGTGATGCTACATCTATGCAAGAAAAATTCAGCTGGCATTATCTTATGTCAGGAAACTTGAAGTAGTTTGAAGGTTGCTTTTTTTTTATCCTTGGCAGGTGCCTGCTCACATTTCCCAAGCTCTACAGAAGGTAGTTGGACACGAGTCTGAACTGAAAGCTGTATAGCAGCAATTAGTGCAGCACAGGGCTCGGGCTGATGGACTTAGCCGGGTGCCAGGGTGTGTTATCTCTGAGCTCAAGCCACACCGCTGCAGCAGATCAGCTTCTGCTGGGGGCTCACTTGTGTCCAGCTGTGCCATTTAACTTTTGTAGAAGTAGAGAGGAGGTGGTGATTCTCACTTTGTGTGTTTGAGTTGCCTGAAATACGTATAGGAGCTTTTCTGTGCTTTTTAGTGTGTTTTGTTTGTTATCAGATGTGCCCATAAACGGAGCAGTGCTGCCGTGCACGGTGTCCACACTTGCAGACTGTGGTGGAGATGCTGCGTTGGCTGCCCTGCAGTCCTGAAGGGAGCTGGAGGCAGTGGCCCTGTATCAATCCAGGCGTGTGGCCCTGAGCACTCTCAGGGACCTTGCTGGAATAAAACGTGGTTGATGGCTTTGTTGGGAGTGTCTAGACCAGAGGATGAAGTTGTGACCTGCTTTGGGTACTGCTGCTGGGGCTGTGCTGAAGGACCTCCTCAGGGATTTTTTAGCCCAGAAGTAAGATACTTTTTGTCTAAAAGGGACACCAGTTAAGGAGTGTGCTGCCTCAACAGCTCCAGCCCCCACAGAATTTCTGCTTGAGGAGCCTTTCAGTGTCCTCTAGAGAGCTTGGGATTGAAGGCACCAGCATTGCCAGCAACTCCCTGTGTCAGGACATGCCAGTCCAGTAAGTCATGGAGCAGATAGAAGTGTGTGCAGTGGTCCTGCTGAACGAGAAGTACTGCCTGGCAAGTGAGTGGAGTGCCTTGGAAACAAGACAGAGGCTTAGGGACATGGAGGCTGATTTTTGCCATCTTTATTAACCACAGCCTCTGTTCCACTCAGTGCAATAGACTTGAGAACCTGACATGTTGAGCAAAAGCAAACTCCTGGTGAATGAGATAGTTTGGCATGCGAAGATGCTGTACATGGGCATGGTTCAAACTGGTGAGAAAGCCATGTGGTCTTGTGCAGAGTTGTTGGTTCCCATAACTGCAGCAGAAGTTTTCATGTTGGTTTCACTGTGGTTTTAATTCCACCTTCCTGCTCTGCCATCTCTCCTTGCCTACTCATTGTTGGGGTTAAAAGGAGCTGGTATTTACAAGAGGAAGTACCCCAGGCTCTCAGAAGACTTCTTCCATGTGCAGGTTTGTGATACCTTATCAGAAAGAGCTGTACAGAGGGATTATAGCCAGTGAGGTGGCAGAAAGGATGGGCGTTGGGAGGAGTGATAGTGTGCCCACAGCCACCGATGCCATGCATCTCTTGATGCTGTTCCCTGCTTTGGGACAGTCTTGCTGCACTGCTGTGGTGCAAAACAAGCTGTGTGAAACACAGCTTTCCTTGCCTGGATGGATGGAAATGGATGGAAAGCAGCCTCTAGTCCCATAAGTAAATGGCTGTCAGCAGTCTTGATGAATGCTCACGACCTTTTAGCAACTTCTGGGTTATTCCCTTTGGCTCCTTGAGCATTTACCATTCCTCCCTTCCTGGTAAACGAGTGCATTTTGTGTTAGCTTATCTGCAGGATGTCACTGCACTGGTGGTAACTTTTCCTGAGGGAAGTGGATGGAGGCAGCGGGTGCCTCATCCCGGTGTGCGTGTGTTGCCGCTCCACCACTGAAATGGTGTTGGGCAACTTCCTGCAGCTCGGGGTGACTCACGGCGGAGCCCGCTCTGCTCTCGACAAGTGCTCGCTTGCAAACCCTGTTCACATGGGGAGCCTCCCTGTGGCTGCATCTGGGGTGTCTCCAGATCCAGTGGCTGCCAGAGAGGACACAAGAGACCCCTGGGATGCTGCTTCACTTTTTTCCTGGCTCGATCTTTATGTGTGATAGGTGTGTGTTTGTTCCCTGTCACGTTGCACCTGATGATTTGGTGATCCTGTGGGGTGATGGTGAGCTCTCCATCTCATCCTCACCATGCTGGGTAAAGGCACCAGTTCCATGAGCTCTGCATCTCATCCTCTCCATGCTGGGTAAAAGCACCAGTTCCATGAGCTCTCCATCTCATCCTCACCATGCTGGGTAAAGGCACCAGTTCCATGAGCTCCCCATCTCATCCTCATCATGCTGGGTAAAGGCGCACAGTGATGTTCCGTGGTGCTTGCAAAATACAATTTAGGTCAGCAAGAAGAGACAGCTCACAGTGCTTGGGTAATAAATTACATGGAATGGAAGAAGCCTGATGCCAGCCAGCATCTTTATGAGCCCTGGTACTCTGCCTGCTCCCTGTAAAACATTATGGCTATGGGAGCACGAGGGTTGGGTCACTCCAGGCTGCGAGGAGGCTGTTGAGTGCTCAGTGCTGGCCTGTATGGTCAGCAGCTGGGAAACATGGCAGCTGTGTTTGGGGCAGGAATACCCATTTTATTGAGTGGTTGCACCGGGACCATTTTAAGAGAAGCCTGTAATTTGCGCAAATGGGAATACTTGTACTGCAAGTCAGTGATGTGGATTTTGACTGGTTTTTTTCTGAGTGCATTCAAAATGTTTTCCTGTTATGTTCAGACTAGACTTAGTGCTCCCTACTTTTTCTTCAAGGATTGGAGAATGTTAGGGACTCCATGAAATTGTCTGCTGCAGGCATCATCACCCACCCCTACTCTTCTGCACACTCAGTCTTTGTGTCTTCTCTCAGGTTATTTTCAGTGCATTCCTACCTTGCAGTTTGTCACTACTTTTAGTTTCCCAGTTTAAGTGTGGTCCTGTGCTTTCTTTCTTTCAGCAGTGTCACTGGGTTTTGTTGTGCTTAGATTTGGGGCAAGTACGTGGCTGCCTAAAAGCTGAGTACTGGATATGAAGAGAGCTCAGCATCTGGAGAAGTTTCATGAAGTAGAGCTGAAGGAGTGGGAGCTGGGAAGATGCCTGGAAAAGTTTCATGAAGTAGAGCTGAAGGAGTGGGAGCTGGGAAGCTTCCTGCTAAGCTTCCCACTCATCCCTCTTCCTCTGGTGTGTGAGGATCATCCCCAGACCAGTTATCAGCCAGTTTGGTTTGGTTTAGGGATGTCGAGTAGTCAAAAGTAGGAGGGTTTTTTGTTTGCTTTCTTTTTTGTTTAAACAGAAAGCCAAATTCCACACTGGTGGAATAAAATTAAAAGCAAGTTGGCCAGGGAGGTCAGCACAGTGAAGAGCATTGCTTTGCCTTCCCTGGGCTCTGGAGGAAATCTTGCAATTTAGGAGCAGGAGCTGGGAAGCAGCAAGTGGGGACAGCTTTGCAGTCACCGAGTTGGGTTGGTGATGTGGTTTTGTGATACAGCTCCAGTGGTGCTTTCCAGTTAAATCTTGCAGAACGGTCACTAGGGGTGAAGCTTCAAGTTGTTGTTTTCCACTGGAAATCAGGAGTTTTGGTACTTTAAAGGCAGAAAAGCTGTATGGAAAAGATAGCTTGATATTTTCTAGCATTGGTAAATTGGTACTGACACCAGCTGAAATGTAGCTACGTTCACTTGTGTTTCAAGAGGATGGTAGGGAAACACACTGAAAGGTTACCCTGGAAAGTGAATTAGCATCAGAATTATTTTACAAGTCATTTGCTCAAATGGCTCACTTGTGAACATATCCAACACATAAGTGGTTTACATTTTTTTTTTTGCATTTTGGTCCACTTAGCAAGCTCAGTATTGAATTTGAGGAAAATGACCCATAAGCATCTCTTGAAAAGCTATTGGCTGTAAAGCATTTTACTTGAAAGCACTTATTTCCCTCCCCTCCCCTTTTTGTGTCTCATCAAAGGTTTTTCTTAATAGTTAAATTTCACTGCTTGTTTGGGTTTCTTTTTTTTTTTTAATATTATTTGCATCTCCCAATTTCTCTGTTAGACTGTTATTATGTGCATGTTTTAAATCTGAGGCACGGGGAACCAGGTCCAACAGTGACTGCAGCCTTTGGAAAAGATTCACATTTGCAAAGTCTCTGAAGGCAGCAGTGGAATAAATGTCCCAGAGGCTCTGGGTCGTGTACAGGGTCTGGACTGGGGTCAGGGCATGTCTGAATTCACATATCATTTTTCCTTCAGATATTTGTTTCAAACACAAACCACTTATGTGTGTATTTAATAAAAAAAAAAATGCAAACTTCTGTGTAAAAAAGTTAGATGAACTCTTCCTCTTGCTCCCTGCCCTTTCCTGGGCTATGATAAGGGTTTGTTTAATCTCTTCCCTATTGCAGGATTTCTTAACTTTTCTTAATATTGGACCTTTGAATTGTTTTTTTTTACTTTTTTCTCCCACCCTGCCTTTAATTATATCACAGGGTGTGGGAGAACATTGACATGAGAGGCTTGGAAGTATTTCTGCGAATCCCTGGAAAACCTCTCTTCCCCTTTGAGCTCGCCAATGCCAAGGTTCAAATGAAGCCCCTGCTTATGGCTTGTCCAATCCTTTGGTTTTGGTTTCAGGCTGGATTTGAGAAGGTGATAAGTGCCTTTTTAATGTTCTTGAAACCCATTATTTTTCTTTTTTCTCTGGTTTGCAAGCCAGGAGGAGCAGGAAGGACCCTGCCTGCTGTAGGTGCTGCCCCTGGGAGCATCTCTGCGTGTCCTTTGTCACCCAGCAGTTCATCTCTTCCAAAGACACTGGGTCCCAGCTTGCTGAAATCTGTGCCTGAGAGGTGGTTTTATCCTCAGAAGACTGTAATGCCTTTAGTTGTCTTGGATACGTGACATCATATAGTGTTATAATCAAATCTGGGCCTTTCTCAGGGCTGGGGGAGGATCTCAGCTGACCTCCAGCAGGGGTGGGAGGTGTGCAGGGCATGGGCAGCCTGAGCCAAGGGAGATGAGTTGGGGGGAAAGGTTGAATTAGTAGGGGGCAAAATGGTTTGGTGTCATCCTTTTAATGCTCCTGGTCAGGCAGATGGGTGCTTTTTATTGATGGGTTTGCATTAGTCGTGCCAGGGGTGGTTTTTTTTTGTTTATTTTTGTTGGGTTTTTTGTTGCTCTTCCCTCCAGCATGCAAAGACTTGTAGCTGGTCCTGTGCTATGTGCCCAGTGACTTGGAAGTTTATCCTCAGCTTGGATAGGTGAGCAGTGCCAGTCATTTATTTGTCTAGTACTTGGGCTGTTTTGACAACACATATTGATGTATTTGAGTCAGGACAAGCCCTTACGCTTCTTGTAGAGGCAAGGGAATATGAAGAAATCAATAAGGAGTTTGCTGTTGGTGTAGTTGTTTGCATGCAAAAGCAGGTATCTATTGTCTTAAATACTCTCACAGAGCCTTTTTGTGTCAGGACAGAAGTGTAAAGCACAACTGCCTGGCTCTGTAACTAAGGGTGCACACCCTGAGCTTGGTGTGCAAAGAGTGGGTGAAGAGCTGCTGTTATTAAGTGTGATACGGCTGAAAATATTTTTTCCTGGATTAAAATTATGTTCAACTCCTGAGACTTAGGCAGTGCATGGTAAGTTTTTATTTTTATTTTTAAACGTGGAGGGAAATCACTGCGCTGTTGGCAGGCTCCAGGTCTTCCCACTATTAGCAGAGGTGACCTAGTTGCTTGGCTGGTCCTGCAGAAGTAAAAAGATGCATTTAGTTGTGGAGAAGGTTGTCCTAACCTGGGGCACTGGTGCTGTGCAGGTGCCAAAAGGGCACCTTTCATCTGATGCCACTGTAAAGAAGGATCAAGCAGCAAGAGCAGCTCTGTTCTCATGCTAACTTGGTGTGGACAAGGCTGTGGCACCTTCTGACAAAAAGGCTGAATTCTTTCTTGCCGGTTCAGTGAGTCCAAGCGTGGTGGCCACTGAAGTGATACCTGTACACTTACACCTGCAATGCTGCTGAGTTTGGAGGAAGTCACCTTTGGTGGGATGGTGGCATCTGCCACAGCTTTGTCCTTTTGGCCTGGATTCTGCTGGAGCTGAGACTTCTTCCAAGAAGGGCTGCTACAAAGTAAACGTGCTTCCCTGCTTTCCTGAGGATGTGCTCAAGTGGACTTCCAGTTTCGTGAAATGGTTGGCCTCTTAATAAAACAACTTTGTCTTCATTGAGTGCTCACACACCAAAGCATTTGCTCCTGTGGCAGAATGTAGCAGTGCTGAAGGTCTTCCATCAAAATTCAGTCATGGCTGGGGTTCTTCGTGGGAGCATGGAAACCTGGTTTAACCCAGATGTGCTCTGCTAGGATGAGGACCTTTCAGTGCTCATAACCTTTTCCAAACAGCTCTCCAGTGAGTTTGAGAGAAGGCTGCAAAAAGTATTACCTTGTCTTGAGGTGTGGACTGTGCTCAGATCTGTTTGTGCTTCTCTGGACTGCTGCCTTGGTACACCTGTAGCCGTGATCAGCCCCTTCAGACCTGGGCTCTGCTGCTTGGATCGTGAGCGCTCTGGAAGAGCAGGTCTTCACTGGGCTGTGGCTGCTGGACTGGCATGGATTAGCAGGGAGGTCTGCTCCTGGCTTTTATGTGATGTCAAAAATCTGACTGCTGGAAGAAGGTTGTGTCTCTCACCTCTTTTCTGATGCATCCTAACTTTTATTTGAGCAGCCTCAGTTCACTTGGCAGCCTTTTAATCTTCTTACCCTGGAATCATAGTCCTCTGTCTGTAATTACCATGAGAGATGATGTGCACCTCCGTTGTGATACTTTGAGGGGTAAAGGCTTTGTTTGGCCTTTCTTTTGAAGGTACCAACAGGAGATAGATCCTTGAGTTCCTTAGGACTTGGATGCATGAGGCTCTGCTTCCAGCTGGAAGTGTTAGTACCAGTGAACAGCAGCGGGTTGTGTCACTCTGTACTCAGTGGCACATGGGCAGAGCACAAACTCTTCCATGTTTTTCAGAGGTGTGCTTAAATCATATTAATTTTGCATTTGCCTAGCTTAAGGTTGCCTTCTTGGCTCTGCTTACAGGGTTGGGGCTGTCCCCATGGGAATTATCAAAACATCTGCAATGGAGAGCTGCTGCTGTGCTCTTTCCTTCTCACACTTTGCTCTCCTTGCTCTTCCTGTGGTTTTTGTGCTGGGTCATCCCTGAGCACAAAACCCCACCAGCTTACAGCAGAGATGGTTTTGATTCCATGACCTTTACATAGAACATTAAACCCCAAATATTGGAAGTGGTAATCTTGAAAATGGCATCTTGGAAGCTGTGTTCTCACAGTTGTGTCTGCTTATAGGCAATCAGAACACACATGGAGAAAAAAAATTGTGGATTTTGGATGTCATTAAGGGTCTGTGTGAATGAAGAGGGGTTCTGGAGAGCATACAAGCTGACCACTTGTGTGCCTTCAGATATGCTCCAGTGGTGTTGCTCCTGTGATTTTATTTTTTCTTATTTATTAGTTGATAATAGTCTAATATGGCCTTGATACCTTTCTAGAAAAAATAAATTAATTTCTGATATGTTCATGTAGAAGGTGTGTGAGGTGGTGAACTAGGATAAGAAGGTAATGAGGTGTGGATTTCATAACGCATCTACTAAGAGAAACATGACATGAACGTATATTATTTACTGTTAGTACGTTACCTGCAAACAATTTGTATTTTCATGTAGGGCATTAGATATGCTAATGGTTCTCTTCTATAATATAGTAGCATGAAAACAAATAGTGCATTGACACCACAAAGTCTATCTCACTACAAGTTCCAGCTTAATAAGTTGTTCTATTTTTTCCCTTATATTTTTGAGAAGATTGAGTGTGCCCAGGCCATTTTTGTGTTGAAAACAGACTTTATTGCACCCTTTCCCCTAAGAAAAGAATACAGTGACCTCAGACTTGCATGTGTGTGTCAGCATGTGCATGTTCTTGATCTGCCTTGCTGACGAATGATTTGTAAAGGGAGATTTCGTGCAACATGAACCAGGAGCTAAAATTACCAAAACACGGCTGTGAGGTGTAAGCTCCTGTGTAGCTGCCTAAAGAGCTGCTCAACAAGGGGGCAAAGTTAATCATTAGAAAGGGAACAGAGCAGCTCATGTTGCAGCAGAGTTGGGGTTTGTCTCACTGTGTGAATTTTATCACTGGCTCTTTGTTTGGTTATTTTTTTTTCTTAATTTAAGAAAGGATTGAAGAAGTGACATGAGCATATGTATATATGGCTGTGTTTAAAGCCAGCCATCGCTGACTGCCAGTATGAATCTGCTCTGGTGCCTTGGGGGAGAAGTAAATCATAGGGAGAGCAAAGCTATTTTTGACCAGCTATTTGAGCAGCTCACTTTGCTTTAATTTTTTTTTCTTTTTTTTAATACTGACTGAGCTGGTAGCTAATCATACCCATCTCTGCACTTAATAGAAATAAGAAACAGAAGGTAAAAAATTTATGGATGTTTTCCAGCACTGCCACTGGTGAGCATAAATTCAGGTGCTATTGTCAACACAGCTTTGCAATAGCTGGTGCAAGAGCGTGTGAGCAGATGAAGAGAGGAACAAAAATTGCTGGTGGGAAACACGGTGTGTTTCCTGGGGGAGGCACAAATTCTGCACCTCATGACTGCCTGGCACCAGGCAGGGGCTGGCAGGGCTGGGGAGCATAACATGGATTATCCTGTTGCCTTTGTGTGTCACCACGTCATTCCTCCATTGCACCTATCGCTCCCCTTCTCCAAAATGAGGAGGGTGGGCAGTGTTTTTCCAGGGACACGTGAGGCTGCCAGGCTCTAGAGCTGGCTGGCTCTGGGGGTGGCACAGCCAGGCAGTGGACCCTGGGTAGGAGGAGATGCAGGAGCAAGGAGACAAGTGTTTACTGCAAACTGGTGTAAGAAAACATGCAGTAACTGTGTAGAGCTGTCTGGTGAGATGTGATATGGAAACTGTCCTCATCTTGAGCTCTAGCACTGGGAGCTGGAGCATGAAACGAGAGTGATAGTGCTTACAGGGACAGGGAATTGGAATGGGGTTTGGGTTTTTCTTTGGTTGTTTTGTTGGATCTTTTTACAGTTAATACGAACCTCAGCTTTGCTCTGTGCTATTTACAGCTGTGAGCTGCATCCATGGTTGCAGTGTCTTATGTCTGTAGGGTGCATGTGTGTGTACAAGTACACCCCCTACAACTGTACAGTGCTCACATCAGCAGGAAGAAAACAGCTGTTCCCATAACACAGTTTGCTAGAAGACCCCTTTTGAAATTCTACAAGCAGGGTGGTGTCTGTTGGTGTACTGCCTCTGAAGCATGGGTAGCCTGTTAGACCTTGCAATGGCAGTGTTTTATAGATAATAATGTTATGATTAGCGTTTTAGTGTTTTGTTGTTTTGGGATTTTTTTGTCTAAGTGGTGAGCCATTGCTCCTGCTGGTCTGAGCTGCCACCCCAGTGGCTGGTCCTTTCCTGTTGAGAATTGGTCCCAGCACCCTCTGCTCTGCAGGGAAGCCCAGGTTAGGGCAACAAGCTCTTGCAGGAAGGGAAAAAGATCTTGTGGACCCAGGCAGCTCTGTGGGACACACTTGATGAACAGATGGGCTGGCCAGATCTTCTGGTAGAAACAGGCAGCAGCACTTGGGAATGACTGTGACTTGTAGGGGGTTATAAAGATTTCATTTGCACTGAGTGCACAAATAGACTTTATGCTGATTTAAGTTTTGCAATTCCTTTTTCACTCTTTGGACAGCAAAGGCAAACACTTCTAAACAGGGTCAGTTTACAATATAATGAGTAACTTAAGAGTTAATGTGAGATCTGAATGGATTAGATCCTACCTGTTAAGGTTTTTTCCAGGTTTCAGGTGTTCACATGAAAATAGCTATTATTTCTGTGTCTGAATTGGTGTTTCTAGATGGATACAGCAGTTTTGAAGTGCTACCCATAAGCTCTGCTTATAAACCAAGGGGAGTTTATGCTCATGAGTTTACTGGGAGGCTCCTGTTGGACCCTGGCTTCAGTGTTCATGCTCAGCACAGGGATGGTGCAGCCCCGTGCTTGGGTTTGGTGGGCTCCTGCTGAACGTGGCTGTGGTAGTTTGCAATGATTTCTGACCATCTCCTTTGTTGCAGACCAGTCAAGCTAAATGGGTCCAGTCACTGGAATGACTCCGGATAAGAAAGCTGAAACGCCGGGAGCAGAAAAAGCCGCGGGACTACGGCAGTGCCATGGGATGGGCAGCCTGCCCGACACGGGCGACGCCGGCAAGCCAAAGGCCACCGTGGTGGACAGAGATTCAGCAGATGATGAGCTCACAAATTTGAACTGGCTGCACGAAAGTACTAACCTGCTAACAAACTTCAGCCTCGGCAGTGAGGGCCTTCCAATTGTTAGCCCCTTGTACGACATCGAGGGTGACAGCGTGCCATCCTTCTCACCATCCTGCTACCAGAACCCTGAGAAAAAATCCTCCACTTCCAAACCCCCTTACTCTTTCAGCCTTCTCATTTACATGGCGATTGAGCAGTCCCCCAACAAGAGCTTGCCAGTCAAAGAAATCTACAGCTGGATCCTGGAGCGCTTCCCCTACTTCGCCACAGCCCCCACCGGCTGGAAGAACTCGGTCAGACACAACCTCTCCTTGAACAAGTGTTTCCGAAAGGTGGAGAAAAGCCATGGCAAGGTGAGACCTGGCAGGAGGGAGGTGGAGCAAGTTGGAAATTCAGGGAGAAATGGAGACAGTTCTGTTGTTCTTAAGCATGTTTTGTTTGGGTTGTTTTCACCCCACCGTGTCCTCTTAACACTTTATTTGCAGATGGAGGTGGTTTCGAAATGCTGCTTCTGTGAAATCACAGGATGACAAAAGTCACTGGGTTTTGTTATTTATTGTTCACCTAGGTACACCCAGCTGTAGTGCATCCTTTTAAAATCTGGCACACATGGCATTGCAAAGGACTCTTGTTTCCATTTACTTACAGTTTTGTTAGCCTGCAATAACCAGCCTGAAATTGCAGATAACTGTCCTAGGATTTCTTCATGATGAAGCCTCTTAAATTAGTGCTTTCTCTATTTTCCAGTGCTGAAATTCTGGGGTATCTTCCGCCTCCCCTGCTTTTCAAGCATGGCCATGGCTCCAGTTTGCACTGGCAAGCGGAGGAGATTATGGGATGCCAACCAGCTTCCCTGCTTGGCTGGCAGGAATGTTGCCCCTCTGGGTGCAGATCTCTGACACCCCTGCAAGATGCCCTTGCTTGTGGGCATGCTGGATGTACATGGTTGAGCGTTCCTCAGTCCAACAGCTTTCTCAAATATTAAATTGACTCTTCCACTTGTGATCTTCTGTTACACTTAGCACAGCTCTAGTTTTCCAGTAACCATATTAATTCCTGCATTTAATGGACTGTAATGCTTTAACATCTGTCATAAGATAAGATGTGCGTCTCTGCGTGGTGCAGACTCACTTCTTAAAGTCAAGGATACTCTTTTCTGTACAAGTTCTTTCTTCTGATTGATATGATTTTACTAGTGACTTTCTTCCTCCCTCTCTCATTCCCCATCTTGTTCCTCAAAGAGCTGGCTGTGACTTAAATAAACTAACAAACCACATACTGAAAGTCAACAAACAAGTCCTGTGCTTGGAGGTCAGACTCGGTGGTAGCAGGCTTGTTATCAGAAATGCCTGCAATGCTTGGAGTGCTTGACAGCTTCTCACTGTAGAGAGGGGTCCTGTAGCTGAGTGGGCATTGGGGAGGACTGCCTTGTGCTGACAGGGCTGAACACCACTGCTTCTCAAAATTCCTGCTTTTGCATTAAATTGTTAGGGTGTTGTTTTCACAAGCAGCAGCTTTGCCCTGAAAAAAAAAGTGACTTTTTATTGCAGTGTGGCAAGTCCATTAGCTACCCCATTGCTGAATCCTGCTGAGTGTTAGGATGGGCTCTTAACATGGCTCTAGGTGCTGTAATGGGGTAACTGAGATGCTCAAGCTGTCCCTATGTGGAGGACTGGATCTGAGCAGGGACCACACACTGCTTTAGGTGCCAGAAGTGTTGTTAAAGGCCTGTCCAAGGAGGGTGGCATGAGTTTCAGAAAAATTAGGGCAGGAAAGGGAAATTTAAACTGGTATGAGTTCCTTCTGTCTGTGGATCTGCTCTTAAATGCTCTGATGTTTTCCAGCCTCCTGGGTTAGGAGATACCAGTCAAACTTGTTGTCTTGGCATTTGTGTGGCAGGAGCTTGACACTGCCTGGTCCCCTGCTTGCCATGGGTAAAATCCCCTTATCTCCATGAGTATTGCTGGGCTCAGAGGATGGCTTGCTGCTCGATGTGACATTTCTAGCAGGAAGAGCAAAATGCAGAATATCTCCCACTGCTACCAGCAAGGTGATGCTGATGTGCCCTGTCAGTGGTTTCCCAGAGCTCCAGAAACTGCACAGCTCTGTAATTCTAAAGAACAGAAACTGTGCTTACCAAAAAACACTACCCCAAAAAAGCCCCTCCTGGAACTTTGCTGAAGCTTCCTCATTTCCAGCAAACAGCAGTTCAGTTTTAACCCTCTGCCCCCTTAGAAAAGGACCAGATGAGGGTACTGCTCCAAATTCTTCCTGCAAAATAAGCCTGTGGCACACAGCAGCATGCCTGGACCCCATGGGAGTTGATCTGGCAGGTGATGGAAATATGCAGACCCCTTTGGATGAGCTCCTCAGGTGTCACTTCTTGGAGCAAGCAGCAGCTGCTCACAAGCTCATTTTGCTGATCCTGTTGCATGTAACCATGTGCTAGCCATGCCTCTGGGTGCTTCCCTGAAAGGGCAAGATAATTTTGTATTTTTTTCCTTTTTTTTCTTTGTTGATGGTATTTCCTACTTCAAAGGGAGCACGCAATCAGCTTTCTTCTATGCCAAGTGCCTGTGGAAGCAGAAAGGTCCATGGCATCTTGTATCAGAGGAGCCTGGTTTATTTGCTAACATCAGGGTATGAAGAGTTTTACAGCCTTTCAAATTAATCTGAACTCTTGTGTTGGAAGAGTCTAAGATGTCTGACAGTAGGGGATGGATGGTCTGTGCCCCTGCATCCCAGGGCAGGCTCTACTCTCTGACACCTCCCTGGCTATT
This sequence comes from Onychostruthus taczanowskii, assembly GCF_017590055.1. Classification (NCBI taxonomy): domain Eukaryota; kingdom Metazoa; phylum Chordata; class Aves; order Passeriformes; family Passeridae; genus Onychostruthus; species Onychostruthus taczanowskii. The sequence goes on along the minus strand of NW_024505893.1, from coordinate 3,030,854 downwards.
GCTGCTGGCTGTCAGCTGTGAAATCATCTCTTCGAGGTCAGGCAGCGAAAGAAGGAAGTGTCCATCCTCATCTTTGCCATAACACTGATACTTTGTTTTGGATTGGAAGTGCATGTTGAAGGAAAACTGATTTTTCCCCACTTACCCCCCTGAGCTGGCACTGCAGGGCAGTTTCAGGACTCTTGCACGGGAGTCATTTTGGCTGGTGCTGACCTGGGAGAGTTGCTGCAGGAGCATGCTTAGTGTGCCCTGGTGGCTCTGGGCATTGTCCACAAGGCTCTGCTGGAGCAGATCTGAGCAGAACATCTAAGGCACAAAGAGGTGACCCCTCAGCACCAACTCCCTTATTTGCAGAGCTCTTTCCACCAGACTGTGCCCCATCATGTTGCAGCTGTAGCTCTGGACCACTGGAAAAAATTACATGCCGTGGTTTTCTTTTAGTGAGTGGTGCTGAAGGGAAGGTAAGTGCCTTGAGATGCCTCATGAGCCAGCATTGCAATCAAGAGGAGGAACTTCTCATGCTATGGGATCAGGATGTATGGACATCATCACCCTGCTAAAATACCATTGCCTGCTCTGTGTGCACATAGCACACTGCTGCTGTATCTGAGTGGTGTGTCAAGGTTTACCCCAGGTGACAGACCCCTGAACTGAAATACCTTTTCTTTTAGAGCTGCAGTTGAGAACATGTGTGCAGTCAGCCAGGCAGGTGAGATTCCCAGTGGGTCTCTGGTAATGGTGGTGATGAACATCAAGGGAGTGATGCTGGAGCATCATCCCAGGGACACCTGCTTGCTTTCCAGTGTTCCTGCTGTGGCCCTGGTGCCCCTGAAGATGTGGAGGTGTGATTGTGAGTCAGTGATCCTCAGAAGATACAGATAAAGCTCTTTGCATCTTAAGCACTGTCATGCTGCCTTGGGCTTGGGGAGAGAGACGCCTACGCTGTGACGTTGCTTTTTTTGAGGGAGCAGCATCTGATTTACAGCACAGGAGAACCTCAAGTGAAAAGGGGTTTGGGGCTGAAAGCCATGGAGAGTCTCCCTGCTCTTTGCTTAGACTTGTTTTTATGATTATGGCATTGGGAGTTATTAATTAATTGATGCTGAGGAGAAAAGGTGTGAGGAGGCAGGATCAGCATCCACATCAAACATCAATTTGGCAGGCTCCTGCTTGCATGGATGTGGCCATGCCACTGTTTTCTCTAGAGGCTGGGGCTTACAGGGCTTGAATATCTTCAACAGCCGTCCCTTTCTTGGTAAATGTCTGGTTTAGGTGTTTGTGGTAGAGTTGTTTTTTTTTTTGGTTTTTTTTTTTTTTTTTTTTTTTGTCAAGAGATGGTGATAAAAAACCTGTAGCTTTTCAAGTATTTGGGCAAAGAGCAGGGCAGGTGCCATCCATAAGCCTGGGGAGATCGAGAGATGCCTCTTCTGTGGTAAACCTTTTGATGGATGTATTTTACACCTCCTTGCACACAGACAGTATTTTCCAGTGGTTCACCTTGCTCAGGTGGATGAAGACTGTCCATCCCTGATGGAGCCAGGACTGCTCCCAGGTGTGAAGCTGATGGACAGCTCTCTGCAGCACGGGGACATGTCCCTGCGGGGAGCCACCAGCACCAGCTGAGCTGCTCTGCTTTGGTTGCTCCTCAGACTGGGGGGAACTGTGATGGGGAGGTGGTAAAGGATCATGGAAGGCATTTCATTTCCAGCCCACATTTCTGTAATCCAGCCCTGAAATGCTGGGGGCTGGAAACTTACTGTCTTTACAAAATAGCTCCTATGCTTCAAAGTGCAGGAATTCTTTTCCTTCCTTTATTTTTGCCTAGATGAAATCCTGCAAGTCAAATTAGAAACATTAGAAAGATGCAGAAAAGGTGATAGACCAAAAACTAATCTCAGAACTCTATGATTGCCCCTGTTTTGAGTTGCACAGTAAGAAGAGCCTGGTGGCCTCTTTTCACTGACTCTAGAGGGTTTCTTCTCTAGATCTTTAGTACAAGTTGCACCTACATTTCATTCCAGCACTTGCCTCACCTTTGAAGTGAAATACTAACCTCCAAAGGCAGTTTAGCATTTTAGAGTGTCCTGAATTAGTCCTTGCTAGGAGAAATGGCACAGTCTGTTCTGGCTTGTTTTAAAGCTGGATTTTGGTTCTGTGGCATTTCCAGCTCCAGCTGTGGCAGGCTGTCCCCTGACACGTGACACTTTATTTCAGACCTGGGCTGGACTTCTGCCCCTGTCTTTGCTGAGCAGAGGGTGCAAGCAAAGCACAGGAGCAGCTCCATCATCTCTGCAGCTCAGTGTCTACTTTTAGCATCTCCAAAGGTGGGTGGAAGTGTGGTTTCACATTACACATGACCCAAAGAAGTCACCCTGTTTACTGCCTGTTGCATTGGATCTGTCAGTATCTGCATGGCTTCAGGGTGTGCCCGGGCTCAGCTTGCTGCTGCAATACCCACCCAAAATCCTTGTGTTATGTTGTCAGGGCAGCAAACTGGAGGAGTATCTCACTAGGAAGATCAGAGAGGGAAAATAACCCCCAGAAGCTGAACTGAATGAGACATGAAGCAAAAGTGCTCACCTAAAGTAGCAGATAAGGTAGCAGATAAACAGTGTAGAGAAGTGGTTTGCTGCTCAGGGGACTTCCTGCTGCTCCCTGGGGGCAACAGCCTCCAAACTGTGAAAAGGTTTGGGGGGAAAAAAAGCCAGTTGGGCATGGTTGGGTACTGGGGAAAAGGGGTCTGGGAGAAGTAAAGGATCAGGGTGTAAGTCTGTCAGAGATTATGGATAGAGCCAGCTGGGAGGATGCCTCCTGTTAGTATCTAGGTGGTTAAATCTTCCTGCCAGCCACCATAGCTGTTTATTAATTAAAAGTTAGCTTATTGATAAGTATCTTATAGGCTGTGCTCAGTTTTAGCATGCAAAGGTAAGTTATAAGGAAGATTCAGGTTTAAAAAATAACTTGGAGAGATGAAGCAGCTCAGAGATCTGCGTTAAAGGCTTTAGCTGCAATTGCAGCTGCATCTCTTTCATCTGGAGCTCTCCCTGGCTTGATTTTTCTCTCTTGATAGCAAGGTATTTCCTCTTCTCAGAAAACCCCTGTGACTTAAATAGAACCATAGACTTACATGCTTTGTACATCCTTTTTAGTCTGGGGTAAATCATGGAGCATCCATCCATAATTTAGAATTATTGCCCTCCACGGTTCTGGCAGGAGGAGGCCAGCTGGCCACTGTGGGCTCACGGGAGCTTCTCCATGAAGTTTGGGTTTCTGTTCTGATTTTCAGTCCCCAAAAATCCTTTAGAAGGATCTTACTGTTAAGGTGTACAGTTGCACCATCCTTCAGCCATGTACATTTCCATTTCTGTAGCATCTGTTTTCCCCAAAAAATCTGGTGCTGATACGTGCAGAGCTTTTAGCCTATCTGCCAGGTCAGTGATCATAGAATGTCTGTTACAGAATAGAACTATTTAATTAAGTTGCAAGAAGTAGCAGGCTCAAAAAAAAAAAAAAAAGGGTTCTTTATTTAGTAAATTTGTGAAGAAGGCTTTGAGACAAGCAAGAGATGCTTTGTCTTCCTTAAGTGTCAATATACTAAATGTAATATCAAGAATGACTAGCACAGGGGTGATTACATTCATTAGGTTTACAGATTCTGAGAAAGTGGGAATAATCCATTTTGTAGCTAGACATTGAGCAAGATCCTTTTCCAGGGTGGTGTAAAGTTTAATGAGTATGTGTCTATATGTAAACCAAGGGGAAGGTGCTTTGGTTTCTTACCTAGAAACCTGCTAATGAAAAGATTGCTGATCAGTTTACTGATGTCTGGACAGGTCCCTAAACTCACAGCTGTGTTTATTGAGTGTTAAAATAAAGTTTACAGCATTTAGGGGACAAATGGGTATGGGGCTTTAGAGAAGGGGTTTTGGAGATGCTATCATGACCTGCAAGATGGGTGCTTCCATAGTGTATAATGAGGGTCTTGGGGCCATTTTCTCAATTTTGGGACCATCCAGGATGGAACTGCCTGTGGATGTTGTGTGTCAGCTGTGCAGCGGTGTGTGCCTACATGCAGTCATTGCACTGTGCTGCAGCTTGGGGATATTCAGTCAGAAAGGACTGTAGCAGCCTGGTCCTGGATTTTCTAATTCGCTATGTTTCTTCATTGCAGGTGAATGGAAAAGGGTCCTTGTGGTGCGTTGACCCAAAATATAAACCTAATCTTGTCCAAGCACTGAAAAAACAGCCTTTTTCCTCAGCACTTGCATTTTATACTCCGCCAGCATCGCCACCCAGGTAGGTGGAGTTCTCATCCAAGCAGGACACGTTGCTCCAGGTGGCAGAGGGTGTTGAAGTGCTGTATCTGCTGCCACCCGAGAGCAGAATTTGAGTGGGGCTTAGGTGGGACCAGCTGGGTGAGGTGGGGAGATGCAGTGAGCCCAGGCTTCCCAGACAGCACATCTGGGTGTGTTCAAGTCTCTTATTAACTGTGGGAGAGTTTAAATGAAGAAGGTCAGGGGTGTGCTGGCTGCTTTCTGCAGAGCCCAGTTTCTGCAAGAGGGCAGGCAGTCCTGGGAAATGGAGCAAAATCCTCTTTCAAACGCAGTCCATCAGGACTCCTGCTGTGGAGGAGGTGGGTGTCTTCTCCTGTAAGTCACTTGTCTGGATATAAAATGTATCTATGCTGTGCTGTTGTCTAAAACAGTCGACTTTTCCAGAAGTGCTGAGATGCTGCCCTGAGAGGGTTGTTTTTCTCTGAGGCTGTTTAAAAGCATTTTGCAGCAGGGACGGAAAAGACAGCCTTTGCCATAAGCTTAGTGGGAGGTGGGGCATGCAAGAATTCTGAAACCAGGACTTCTTACCAACACAGTTTAAGATAAGGCACTAGATTTTGGAGAATTTGAAGTCAAACTCGTGTAGAGTTTGACTCAGAGTTCCTGAGCAGAGGAAGAGGAGCAGCAGCTGGGTCAGCCTGTGGAGGCAGGGGGGCGGAACGCAGCGCAGCACGTTGGGTGAGCTCGGTTCTGAGGAAGGCATGTGGCTGGTTTGTCAAGTCCAGGAAAGAATTTGGGTGAGATAAGAGGTCATTAAGGTGTTTGTACATTGCCCTATGCCTTAACATTACTGCAAGGAGCTCCCTTAACAAGCAGGAGGAGCTGGGATTCCTGGAGCAGGATGTAAGACTGACACTGAGCAGACATTTCTCAGGGTCCAACAGGACACTGACCCTGGGAGCTGGCACCCCTGTGCAAGCCTTAGAGGCTCAGGATTTTTGTGTGGCATGGGCTTGTCCAGTGGGGTTTGTAACCCACAGCATATAACCAATTGTGCCTGGTGTCTCTCCAACCCAGGGCCATCCTGGGCTGGAACAAGCCAGGTGGAAGTATCCTGTTTTCCAGCTTTCTCTTGGAATTAGGAGCACTACTAAAATAACCCTGAAACATTTAAGTATTAAGAAATAGTCAGATTAGGAACTATGAGATGACTGCTGGTGTTGCTTGGGGTTTGTGGGAATAAAGATTGTTGAAATGTCTGTAATTGGGCTCTAGAGGATAATGCTTTTACAGGCTGTAATGTCTCTGTGTAAGGGTATGGACCCCTGGTTCAAGTGAAGGTTTGGTCCTCGAAAGCTTTAATGCTCTGTGTTAGTACAGCCAGACTTTGAAATGTAGAGAATAATACAGATGGGAAGTTGTTTGTCCTGCCAGAGGTGCAGAGGATTGACAGACTCAGCCTAGGGCTGGGTGTTTAGAGCCTTGACCAGTTAAGCTTTTAAAATCTCCAGGGTCTCAAAGATCAGTGCAGCTTAAGTTGTGTTAAGTGTGGTTTACTTAGCTTGGATAAATGCAACATACCAAACTTAGGTGTGAGGAAGGAGACATTTCATCAGCATGCTTAAGTACTTGGAAGAGCAGGACTTTAATTTGAAGTGTTGTTTTTGGTAACTTTTTTTTTCCCCTTTACTGAAGGACTAGTCACACTTGCCAACAATTACAAGGAAATCCTGGATCTAATGAAGCCACATGGCAAAATTCCCACTGACTTCAACACGGGAAGGGTTTTGCAGTGCTTGTATTTATGAGTACAAGAAAATAAGAAGCAACATATTAAGATACCAAACTGCTCCCTAATGAAAGCTGGTTTATTTTCCTTCAATAATAAAAAACATTTATGTGACTTTTCATCACACCCAGAAAAACAGATTTTTTCCCCTTCCATGCTTAGACTTGATTTAAATTTTGGCCTAATTTTGGGGAAGGGCCCCCAAGGATCTGCTTTGTTGTAGAGAGGGAGGAAGCCCAGAGGTTCAGCTGGAGAGAGGCTGAAATACTGTCCAAATTTATCTTCAGAGTGATCCTCAAATTCAGCTGTGGCAGTCTCTGAATTTTCCAGTGGGAAGATTGGTGTTCATGATTATTTTACAGTGTGTTTGTGGGGAGTCTGCCTATCATTCAGCACAATTTTAAAATAAAATTTAGGCTGTTGCTTTGAACAGAAGCTTTCCAAAACTGTAATCTGTGTCTAGTGACACTGAAATTTGTATTATCATAGATGATTGGCATGCCTGGTGCATTTTATTTCTGCACAGCTTGTTCAACAAGTCTTTGTGAAGCCCCTGGCTGCATTCTGGTTCTAGTGCTACATGAATGACAGCCCTGGGGACAGCCACAGTCCTCATCCTCTTCATACCTTATGCATGGCTTGTCTTAATCAATACCAGGCATTAATTCACTTTGGGGGAACTCTGTGTGGACATGATTTTTGAAGGATCTGAGCTTAGACAAAAGGATGATGATGTTTAGCATCTCTTTGTGCAATGGGTCTGAGGGCTGCAAAGCCAGCCATTTTGGGTTAGACCATTGCTTCCCTTTATTTTTATTTTTTCCCCCCACCCATTTTTGGATCTGTTCCCTTTACACTCCATGGTTGCTACAAGAAAAGATACCAGACAGTGAACCCTATTTTTGCACATTTTTCCTATTCAGCTGAGGTTTCTCTTGCACATTGGGCTTAAAAATTCTGTCATCACCCTTCAGATTGTTCTAGCAGCATATAAAAGATACACATTGCTACATTTCATGCAATTTTAATAGTGTGTACTATTTTTGTTGTAGTTACTTCTAAATGCTCACTAATATATTTATAATAAACTGAATAATTAGGGCTGGGTGTGTAGCAGAAAAAAAAACCACACATGTGAAAGCTTTAACTTGCCCTTTATTTTGTGAGGGATTTAAGGGTACTTTGGTGCAAAGCTGGTCTGATTATGAAAAACCACCCTGGATAGCATCAACTTTAAAATCAGCAGTTGTCTTGACTTGTTTTTGTTGTTTGTTTTGTTGGGGTTTTTTTTTGCTCTTCCACAGGTCTTTGCCTACTACTTTTTGTTTTTGTTAATTGCCCACCACTGCTTGGAAAAGCAAATGATCACAACTGGTCCTTACTTGTCCTCTGAGCATCCCTATATGAGCTAATGTTCTGTTCATGTGTAGGTTTTATGTACTAAAAAATACATATCTTTGTTTAAAATCCAGCCTTTAGCAGGTATAGAAAATCTGTAGAAGTCAGTGTTGCCAACAGTGTTTTTGCTTAGTGTGTGTATTTGGAGGTGTTTTCCAAATGCTGGTGATGGCTTAAATAGTGCTACACAAACAAACCAGTGCTGAGCCATTACTGAGGGCAGCAGAAATCACTTGCCTTCCTGTGGTGAATAGGGTTGGTATTGTTTTTAGCCTTCTATGATCATAATATTGTGTCTGCTGTACTTTGTACAAATCATTTGCCTGATCATGGCTTGGCTTTGAGCTGTTGAATTTCTTTTTCAGTAGGTCGTCGTCCCCTCACTACCTGACTTCAGTCCTTCAGCAGAATCACGGCCGAGCTCTCAAAGGTAAACTTGGAATTTTCTTTCACTCTCCTCCCCTGGTTTTGGTCACAAGCATGGACTGCAGCCCATGCAGTTGTCTCAGTCCCTGCTCTGAAGGGTTTGCTAGATGACAGAAGAACCCAGATGTAGTACAATCCATGTGTGTTATATTAGCTACTCGTGTGTTAATTTTAAATCCACGAGGTGAAGTTCAAGGTGTAATTGGGGCCATCTTGTTCTGACAGCAAAATATTCAGCACATGCATCACTCCCAAGTATGACCTACTTAATGAATAGTTCAGTAGAAAATGAATCTGAAAAGTGCATCATCTCTTTATCAGTTTTATTGGCCAAGAACTGAGAACCAAAGGTAGCAAATATTAGTGTATAAAACTTGTGGTACCAAGAGGGAGCTAGAAAGTGTGCTGGGGCTTGCAGCATTTCTTTTGAAGAAGTCTGTTGAACACAGCTCGTGCACCTCACTAATAAAGCTTAATTAGCTTGTCCTAGACAACAACAAAACAAAACAAATTGATTTTTAAGTGCTGAAAAGTGAACAGTACTCATGTTTTAAAGGGTTGAGTAACAAAATGTGTTGCAGAGGAGTGTTGTTACAGCTCTTTCAGCACGATAAAAGGCACTGCCCAGGTGGGACCTGAGCAGACACCCAGCTCCCTGATTTACTGGCTCAGTATGCTTAGAGGTGAGAAGGTTGCTTTTAGTTTTTGTTCTAAACCAGGAGCTTTGGTGAGGCAGTAAAGCCAAGGCTTTTTGGAGACCAGACAGCTGCCTGGCCCACAGGTGATGATGGCCATGCACCCCAGAGGTGGCATCTGCCAAGGAAACATCCCTTGGCTGGCTGGCTGCTGCAGGGCTGCTGCATCTGGGGTTCTCAGGGCTTGGTGGAGAACACAGGAAATCCCTCTCCTCCTAAGGATTTTACTGGTGTGTCCTGTGACAGGTTTGGAGGTTGCCAGTCTGATGTTGCCTCATCCATTTAGCTACAGCAGAGGTGCCAAAATAATGACAGGTATCTGGTATCACTTAGTTTCTGCTTGTGGGGGAGCCTGTTCAGCATTTCTCTGGCATTAGAGGCAAGCCATTCATGTTCCTGGGGTCCCACACGGCAGCTCCTGTGCAGATGAACAGAATTCCTTGTAATGAGGTGCTTCCTCAGCCATTCTGCTGGAGAAGTGTAAATTTGGGAAATACTGCACTGTTGAGGAGAGCAATCGCAAATGAAGCCAAAGCACATTATCAGTGACACAGAGCACTGCTAAGAAGCCACTGCAAAAGTGCCTCTCCTCATTCTTTGGAGTGTTAAGGTGCAGAAATACTCTTTGTAGGTAGTAATCCTGCACTGCATTAATGCCTCTGATTCCTTGTCATTTTAACAAGGTGGTGCTTATATACTGACATCAGATGATCAAATAAAATGTCTGGGATAGCAAGTAAGGAATGGGAATATTTCACTTCCTGATTACACTAGTGGAGCAAAGTAATTGTTCATGCTTTATTTTTCTACTTCTTTTTGTCAGTTGAGTGCATATAACCTATGAATTCAGGGGCTCTGTTTCTGCCAAAGAAAGCCAAAGCAGAAAGAAAAAAAAAAAATTGTATGAATACAATGGGGTAGAGCCTAGAGTGTGCTGGATTTAAAATGAAAGTCAAGGAAAACAAGGGGGGAAATGTGTATGTTTCATAAGCTGTGTTGGAAGCAGCAGCTCAGTCCCCTTCCCATGTTGGTACAACATTCCCAAGGTGTCATGTTCTTCAAATTTCTCCTTGACCAGGGTGAAGTTAGGGAGAAATACCAAGATAAGGAAGCCACGCTGACAAACTCTGCAGTCCCCCTCCCAAAACTACCCTTCCCTTAAATTCAGTAATACAGTTAATGCCTGCAATATGGGGAAGAAAGCAAATGCTATCAAAAATGACACTGCTGATGTTTTGCTTTAACAGTTCCCCCCACAGTTCCAGTTCAGCAGAAGTGAGAGCCTGTTCTCCTTGGTGCTGGTCCTTTCCAGCCCTGTTCTCCACTCGCTGCTCATGCATATGTACATACCTACCCACACCTCAGATGTGATCTTCTGCTCTCAGACACCCAGGCTCTTGTGAGAGCTCACTGTCTCTGTGCTCCTGTTCTGCCTGGTTAGTCCACCATACCCATTTCTGTTCTGTGTAAGGAGCATTCATCCTCCATTGCAGAAGTGAGCCAAAGAATGAATTGGATTTCCTCTTCTTTAAAGGGCGCAAGCGTGTCCTGAAATGAGTGGGAAAGGCGTGCTTGTTTCTTTTCCCTTTCACCTTGTTCTGGTTAGAAATGTCACTCTCTGCCCTGTTGTCCTCGAGGTGCCTTTCAGAAATGTAAGCAATCTACTCTGCAAAGGATGGCATTTTGCAGCAGTGCTTCTCACTGCAGCTGACAGTGCCACAATTCACCTCAACCTTTTCTACGTGCCTATTTATTATTTAGATCCCCCTGTTTTCTAGATTGAGCAGTTCAGTGCCCTTTCCCCCTGTGTAGTCTCAATTTCTTCCATTTGACTTACTAGTGTGGAAAATTCTGCTGGAGGAGGGAGGTGTGCTGAATTAGTGCTGCATTAATGGGCCCTGCACATTGACACAGCCAGGCTATGGAGCTGCTGAGGTGCTTTGCTGTGCCATGGGTCTAATCTTTCTCTCCCAACTGGTACAAACAAAAGGCACTTGTTAAGTATAGCAACAGCATTGTCACATGAAAGTCTAATTGTGTCACTGATTCTTGGCTTCAGTGAGTGCAACGTGAGAGCTCGGCCTTTGAATGTCATAGTTAAGGTATGAGACTGATCTGGAACAGTATTGAGCTGTACAAGGGTCATGCTTTGTCTGGGTTTGTATATTCCCCCCACCCTTGCTCTTTGGTGTAGGCCAGTACAGGCAAATATATTTACATATATGTGTGTGTGTATTTTTTGTATATTTTAGAGGCCTCATCTTGTCAGGATTACCTGAGTTCTAACATTTTGCTGCTTGTGCTTCACAGAATCTGATATTGATGCTGCTACTGCAATGATGCTGTTAAATACTTCCATTCAGCAAGGGATGCTGGACTGTAAGCATAAGCCATTTTACTCTTGTTTTTCTTCTCTACTCACTGACTAAATACTTTCTGTATAAAATTTCAGGAAACACGTATGGTCTAGTTTCCAAACAGTAAGAGTAGTCAAGAAGTAATTCTGGTTTAATTATTCTTTCAGCTAGCATTGCAAGAGAAATATTAGAAGCAGCCTTATTTTTTTTTCCCCGTTAATTTGGATTTTTTTCTGCAAAGTTCTATCCCTGCCCTGTCTGTGCTAGATAGTAAGAAGAGTTTCTTGGCTAGCAGCCTTATTTTTTTTTCCCCGTTAATTTGGATTTTTTTCTGCAAAGTTCTATCCCTGCCCTGTCTGTGCTAGATAGTAAGAAGAGTTTCTCGGCTACTTTGCTGCCTTGTGAAGGCTGACCTAGAAGAGAGACTAGATGGAGTTAAAGAATAAAGTAGATATTTATTAGAAGGCCTCAATGGGTACACCTTGGGCAGCACAAGAGTCCAGCCAGGGCTACACGCCTGGTGAAACCAGAATGGTCACAAAATGGATGACCAGTCATGGGGTCTCTCATGTTCTGGTCCATTTGCATATTGGAGTTAATTGTGCAATTATAGCTTTAGCTTATGAAGTCCCAGCCTTCTTGTTTTTCCTCTCTTCAGTCTACAGTTGTTTATGGTCTTGGACCTGAAATTTGGATCATTTCTCCTTGGTCCCCAGCTAGAGAAGGAATTGTTTTGTCTAAATACTTTGTGAAGAGAGCATACCATCCCCTAATATGAGGCTCAGAACTATACACTAAAGCAGCACAGAATATGAAAAAGGTAAAAGCCAAAACCAGAGGCATCATTTCCCCCTCTGCTCCTCTAGCTCTTAGCTGAGATTAGGTGGTGACTGTTGTCCTCTCTGGGTGACAGTAAACGGGCACGTTGTGGCTTCAAGTGCTGGAATTCAGTTTCCCTTGCAGCCAGCCAGGCACAGGTGCTCGTGGTGCAGGTGATCTCACTGGGGCATTTGCCTGCTGACACATCTCATTTCTCACAGGTGAGAAACCTCAGCCTCTGAAGACACCCAAGAAGAGGAGCTACGGCAGCGCCTTCGATGCCCCCAGCTCCATCAACCTGCCCGAGAACGATTCCGCGGCCGCCAACATCGACCCGAGCGAGGATCACAACTACAGCGCCAGCTCCATGGGCTCCATGGGCTCCCAGCGCTGCGCCTCCCGCTCCAGCGTGTCCTCCCTGTCCTCCCTGGATGAGGTGTACGAGTTCATCTCCAAGGCCAGCCACGAGGGCAGCGACGGCAGCGAGGGCTTTCACAGCGAGGTGGACACGGACGGCGACTACGAGGACGATCCTCTCGGAGACAGTGGCTATGCATCCCAGCCTTGTGGAGATACCTCTAAGGAGAGTCAGCCCAGCCAGAAAGTACTCGAGGAGCTGTGTCAGGAGATCGATGAGGAGCTGAAGGAAGCAGCAGGGTCTCTGCTCCACCTTGCTGGCATCCAAACGTGCTTGAGCTCCTTAATAAGTACTGCAAAGACCCACTGTCACAAGCAGAGGAAAAAATAATATGTTTGTCAGTGTTGAATATATACATATATTTTTTTTAATTGTGGCAATACTCTTCTACTTTTGCCCTTCACAAGGGAGATCAAAGCCATAAGAGGACTCACTGCTTTTTTTTTATTTTTGGCGCAAACTATAATTTAGCCATTTATTTTTAAATCACCACCTAAAAAGAAAATATTTAATCTTCTCAAATTAGAAGATATGCATGACTTGTGAAAACCCAAAAGCATACTTCTTAATGATAGCTTCTTAATTTTTTTTCTTTTCAATAGTTGACTTTTTTTTTCAGAGATGGGTTTGTTCAGATGCACACTGTGGATCATATTTACATCTCTGCTGGCCCCATCTGCAGAGGTGAATTTTGTTCTGTCGAAGGGCTCTGACTTCCATGTAAAGGATTCAGATTCATTTTGCAATAAGAGAATCTCTTTATAGTTCCTAGACATCCTTCAGCCAAAAAATGGTTTTTTTGTGGTATGTTGAACTTTATCCCTATTTTTCTTTTAAAATCAGTGGTGATTACTTACATCTTCCTGTAGATTATGCCTTTTTTTTTATTTTTAATTTTCTGTTCAAAAATGGGTAAGCAGTTCTGTTGGAGTGGGTTTTAACAGTACTGTACATACAAGGATGCCTTAAGTATGTTGCAGAATTGTATACAGCTATCCAAGGTCATCTTTCCTGTTGCTGAAAGGTAGCATGATGTGCCATAAATGTTCTCACCAACGTGAAGCTACTGCTTCCACCAGGTGTTGGGCAAGCTGGGTGAAAATTAGGAGCAGAGCCACTTAGGAAACCAATGTCCACTGTTGAAAACAGTGCTGGATTCAGCCAAAAGTTAACCTTTCCCTAAGGGAGTATTTTCCTGGCTATTTGAATGCCTTTCTTAGACTAGTGTGGGTTTTTTTGCCCCTCTTTTCTTTCTGTTTTTTTTTTTTTTTCTTATTTGTCAGTCTTTGCATGAATCCTGTCCTAAGCTGTCTACTTCCAATGCAAACACAGCCATGCTGCTGAAGGTCTGTTGCTCTGAGGGCCCATTCCAGTGCCTCTTGAAGACAACAGTGGTGCTCCTGCTGATTCAATGGCTGTTGGATCAAGCCTGAAATATTTGAGGTTTTTGGTGTTTTGGAATTTAAAGCACAAACACTAGGAGAGAAAAAAAAAAGTTGTTTTTTGCGCTTTTTTTTTTTGTTTGTTTGTTTGTTTTTTTCTTTTTCCAATTCAGTTTTAAGAATGATTAGTTTTATTTCTTGAAAGGGAAGGAAAATACTCTGCTTCATTCCTGTTAGCCTACACCTGTAACAGGGCAATGTGAGTGCAGACGTGTGTGTGTTCTGGCTATCACAAGTGCTGCATTAGCCAATTAGATCTGATATTGGATGTAATGCTGATGGGTAGTAGGGGTAAAACTCGCCATTTAAAGGAAAATTAAGTACTTACAGCAGTGGTTCTTAGGATTTCAGGAGCTGAAGATGTGAATGCTTGGTGGAACTGCTTCTTCTTGCTCATGGGTTGCTTTTGAACTCTCATGGAAAACTGTGAAGGGCAGAGCTTGTGTCAATGTGAAAAGGAGGATTCTGATACACAGAAATACTGTGAGCAGCCGGAGGTTTTGCTCGGTGCCAAGATTTCAGTGTCACACTGTTGAACAGGGGTGCTGCTGCCTGGCTCCTGCTGAAGTGGTTGCAGCTTTCTGTAGCTTCCAATGAAAGCTGGACCGAGGTCCAGGTATTCTGGAAGCTGTGTTCGTAGTCAGCTCCATGGTTTAATTTGGTTCTGAATTATTTTTTGCCTCAGATAAACTTGGAAGATGTTACTGAGAGTGTGGCTGTGCTGCTGTTAACTCTGAAGTTGGTGACAATGACTTCAGCCTATCTGAAGGATTGGGATGCTAACAGTGCATTTAATCACCATATGCAATGACCAGTGAGAACCAGTTCCTGCTCAGCAGTTAGCAGCAGAAGCTGCATCCCATCCATCCTTACAGCTGGGGGAACTGGAATAGTGGAAGGGGGGAGCAGTGGCAGCCTTTCCCTGGGACACAGAGCCGTGCAGCGGGGCCGTGCTCTTCCTGCCCTTCCTGCTTTGCTGTCTTCCCTCTCTGCTTCCAAAGGGGAAGGCAGATGAGCTGTGCCCCTGCCCTGTCCCACCACCTAGTCCCAGGCCTCTGCCCGCTTGTTTGGCAGCAAAGGCCGACAGCTCAGTTGTGGAACACCTCTCTTGGCAGTGGGAGAAGAGCTGCCCTTCCTTTCTCTTACATATCTGTTGGGTTCGGGTTTGTTTGCCACCTCAGTTAAAGACCCTGGTGTATATAGTATAAATGGAGTATAATTAAAAGTTATTTTGATTGTTGGGCTTTGGGTTTTTTTAGTGATATATGTAAAATGTTGATGCCAATGGTTGACTTGGATACATTTTGGCAAGAAAAGTATTAATGAACCACATTCAGTTCTTTAAATGCAGTGAAGAAGTGTATGAGACCTGTGTTCATGGGAGGTTGCTCTGTTCAGGGTAAATCTGATGTGATTACTGTACAGACCTATACTGGCTTTTCAGATTCCAATCCTAAATTACTGATCTGCAGAAGTCACATCAAACATTTTTAAATACAACTGCAAAATGGAAGTTGTGTGGTTTGCAACTTTTCAACAACCTGAAAAGTACAAGCTTTAATTAAAGCAAAGTATACTCATACACGTTAATAATGGTGTGGTCAAAATATTTATTGAAAAGAAAAAGTAAAATATTTCAAATGTTGCACCTGCTATTTTATCTTAAAGCACATTCTTCACACCTAACTGCCAGTGCCATTATCAAGTCAGTTTTATAAATGTACATTTCTTCAAACTAAAAAGTGCATAATTAAAAGTATTATGTTACTGCCATATAGTGATATAAAACATTTTATAATTGCCAATTCATTGTAACTATTATTTATTTAAAAGTGAATTGTAAGAATGCTTTCTGATCAAATGAACCAGAGTTGTTTTAAAACCATTCCCGTTAGCTTGTTTCTAATGTAGCATAAGCAGTGTCCTTGGGTTTGTTTAGAATAATTTTGCCAGTAGGTGACCAATTCTAACCCTTTTTCCTCTGGTTTAGTCCCTTACCCGTTTTAAAGACGATTTACAAAAGTTTAGTTTTTGTATGCTAATCTCTGTTAATTAAAATGTTTATAAATTTTATTTTTACCAAAGAGATGCAATTCATTATGACAAAATATTGCAGAATAAACTTTGTTTTATAACATTTGTGACTTTTCTGCCCACATTTTTCATTCAGATGATCAAAGGGGCTTTTCTAAAATAAACAGCATTGCAAACAGAAAGCGCTGTGTTCTCTCTTTGTCTGCAGGCCCTGCCTCTGGTCTCAGATGGTGCTGAACATTCCACCTTCCCATTTAAACTTCTTCCACGAGACTGGACCAGTGTCAAAAGCCCAATGTGTGATTCATTGTGGGTTGGTTAAGATGTTTGCGTGTGTCTGGAAGTCATCTGTGAAATACCTATCAGTCCATAGCAGGATTTGCTTACAGTCCCATTCATCCATAGCTGGCCCCTTATGTTTGAAGAGCATAATCTAATTAAGGTTTCACCCTTTAACCTGGAACCTAAGGAATGTTTTGACATCTTGGAAATTGCTGAAAACTCTACTGCCTAACTTCTGCCCTCCTGTGCAAAGCACTTGTTTAAGCAGAAATAGCTTGAATCTTTTGCTGATGAAACATCTGTGATTATTTGCTGTTCTGTGCCTGTATTGCTGTGGCCAAGTTGCTTGGATGAGACTCAAAGATTAACAGCCTAGTACAAGACAGGTAATATAAAAAATGAGTCCCTGGATAAAGCAGCATAGGTCTTGCTTGGGTTTGGGTTTTTTTCAGTGTTTACTTTCTCTAGATAATGATTTATTATGTCTGTTGGTTCTTTATACAGAAGGCCTTATGGAAAGCACACAGGTGGGAAAAACCCCTCTTACTAGCAGAAATAATATTCCCCATCCGATTTTATACCTCAGCTTGCTGCTCCTGGGCCAGCTTTTCTCTCAAATGCACACACATGGTGTATGTCCTTCCAGTGCCCGAGAGGAAGGTTTCCACCAGAGGAGGAAAATGTGACATGGTGTTTATCTCTATTAAAAGCAGACATTGGTCCATCTCTTGCATTTTTATTTGTTTAACCCACTGGTATCACTGAGTTAAGCTTGCTCTCTAGGATCTGATGACAATACAACCTTCTCAGTACTTCAGGTGATAACAGTAGATGATAACAGAGACTTGTTTTATTGCTGTATCTAACAAAATTTAAATCACACATTACAGAATATATGTGCACTATTAATATATTTGATTTAGTGTTCATTTTAATAGACTAATAAGAGAACAACTGCTCTAATTAGTTTGGACAAAATCACAGCCATGTATCACATGTTAATGATACCTTTCTAATTGTTATTTCACTATATTATTCTGAGAACCTTGAGCTTGTTGTTAAATTTCCCAGGAGTGCTTTCCTCTGTTATGACTTTGCTAGAAATGATCCTCTGTATGGAGCCACAACTCTCAAAATAAAGCATTAACTGCAGCAATTATGTACTTACACCAGCTGTATTTTAAGGACAGTTGTTGAAGAAATACCTAATAGATTAGATATATTTGGAAAAAATTGGTTGTCTAAATTTGACACTGACTATGGTTATTCTTTCACATGTTTTGAGGTTACAGGTAGCTGTAAATGTTCTTATTTTGAGTAGTCTGAGTGAATACATGTAGCTTAGAGGCAATTACATAGTAGTCCAGCAGTGCTGTTACTGTGAACTTTCCCAGCATATTTTACCATAAAAATCTTCCCCCATGAGGGGTAAAAACATCTGGAAAGGTGAAGCAATATCACCCCTGCTTGAATTCTCAGTCTTCAGATCAGTTGGGGATTTTTTTTCTCCCCTTTCCTCCAGAAGGCTCCCCTGAAAGCTGTCTGCTCTCACTGTTGTGAACTCCTTAGAGCTGACATAAAATTACCACTACCCTCTGCCAGGGTTCGTTTAAACAGCTCTTCGTTAAACAGCGGCCTGTTTATTTTCCTATTGCATCAGCACAAAAGCAATCATTTCCCTCCTTAGACTCTTGACTTGTTAAACAAACCAGAACTATTTGTTTTCTGTTTGGAAGACATGATCTTCATTCCTCTTAACCACTTTTCTGTACCTCAGTTCCAGACTGAAGGCAGCCTGCTGGCACGTGCATGAGAAGAGTGAAAACCACTCTTCTGGAGTGCTTTTTTTGGAAACCTGGCCTCAATATTTCCCTGCTTTTGCAGCACTCTTGCCTGCATGGCCTTCACCTGCTCACATGCAGTTGACTAATCCTATTATCAGCTAGTACGTCCCTATCTGTGTTCTCCTCCATCACTGCCAAACGGCGAGGCCCCAATCAGCAGGAAATTTGGTAGTTCATGACCTGCAAGTTGATTTAATGAGATCTGTCGTGATCTTTGTGATCCCTCCTGGTGACATTCCTGCTCACCAGGAGCAACTTTTTAGCACAGCCTGCCCAAAATGAAGGAAGGGCCTGTCTGTGCTCTTTTAATGTTCAGAGAAGGACATCCTAAATGTGTCCTAAATCTAGGTATGTCTGCCTGAGTTTGCTTTCATGCTGGTTTCCATAATCTCCATTTCCTTGATACCTTGACTCTCCAGGCCCTAATGGGCAGTGTACTAGGCTGGACAGAATACCCAATTTCTGTGTCCATTCCAGAGTGCTGATAGCAGTCCAGAATCTGGGTATTTTCATACTTAGAAATGCAAGATGGGTCCTATCAGACTAACCTCAGATGCTCTGATGTGCTTATGTGCTTTAGAGTTGCCAGGCAGGTGTTCGGAAAAATCTCTGTAGGTGCCTCTATCGACCTTAAGACAGTATTGTTTTGAAAAACAGACTTTGTGACTCAAGGGCTTTTTTTAAAATTTAATTAACTTGGTATCTTGATTCCTCACTAAAATCCAGTAGGTTCCCAGTTGTTACAAGTGCTAAAATTAGCTCAGCAAACTGAATTTTTGGTTATTTTCAGTAAGGGTACATTTTATTCTCTCTCACTGGCTTTGGAGGTTTCCATGCTCTGAACACAGTCAGGCCTCCACAAATAGCAGGCATTTTGCTTTTCTTTTGGCTCTGAATAATTTAAAAGATGAAAACTCCACCTGTTGAGTTTGGCTGTGATGTGCTGGCCGACACGTCCCGCTGTTCCGCGCAGGCTCTTCCCTGGGGTCAGGTGAGGTGTGGGCAGAGCTGAGCCATTCCAAAAGAGAAGATATTACCTTAAATCTCTGGGTATTAACTCTAGTGCAATCGTGTTGGCTGCTGCCTTAAAATATGATGTCACCTTGCCCCAATCACAGCCCATTTTCTGTGAGCGTGATATGAACTCCCCAGAGAAGCATCCTCTGAGTGACAGCAGCATCCCGTGCAGCCGTTGCTAAGCGACAAGATTCGGCTTTCAGCAGGATCTAATTTTAAAGTATTTAACCCTAGATCTGTCAAGGTTCATTATTTCCAGTGTGCTGGTTAATCCCTACTTGTTGGTGCCCAACTTCACAAATGCCCTGCTCCTCGCAGTGGTGCTGTTTTATTTGTCACAGATAATGTCTCAGAATGAGGAGAAGCAAAAACGCCCCAGGTAGAGCTCGATACCAAATTTCATTTTAGCTCTGATCTATAAACAGAAATATGGGACACAATTAGAGGTGAAAATCCTGTACTGTTGTTCTGGGAATCTTCCCTTTGCTGGCTTGTGCAAGTGGCTCTCCCCTGCTTTCCTTCTAAGGAATGCTGAATTTCAAGTAAATGAGTGCTGATGGCAACAACAATTAAGCTTCAATTTTTAGTAATATTATGTGTCCTCTTGTGTCTTGCTGTATTTCATCTAGGTTAAGAAGCTTGTCATCTTACTTAAAGGCACTTGAAAAAAAGGATGTAATTTTGAAATTTGAGGGGGTTTTAATACAGGAAAACTTAAGTTCTTTTAAATCATTACAGATAATGATGAAGCTCTACAGAGAGTTTTTGTTGGTGTTTTTTGTGGGGGTTGTTTGGTGTGGCTTTTTTATAGTTATCTGCATTTAATTTCTTTCTAAAATGTAGAGGCCTGGAATGCTACTCAGGTATTTTACAAAAAAAAAAAAAAATTCTAACCAGATGTATCACTCTTAGATTAATTACTACACATCCCTGTAGGTGCACTCAAGTTCACTGCTACCTTCTTAACGTGATATCTCATTCAGCTCAGATAATGCTGCTGTAACTGGTCAGTATCATAACAACAATAATGAAAGAAAAAACACTGAGAACTGCACAAGACATTCTTCCCCCAAATGCAGTAAAATTAAAAAAAAATTAGATTTTATGCTAATATAATTCATCTCAGCCTCATAATCCCACCTAGGATTCTTCCTTCTCCTGTTGTTAGGGTTTGAAACTGACACCACCTTGCTCCTTACGCTGTATCTCCTTCCCAATTCATACTAATCCACAAAGACAAACCTGTCCCTGCCAAGGCACATTTTTCAGCAGTTGATTTGATCAGGATACTCTCCTGCTGCCTTTTAATCCCCCCTTCCACTGCTCCAAGTTCCCATTCCCATCTTTGGGCTCATGCTGCCCAAAAAACTGTTTATGCCTTTCTCCTCCTGTGTTGTGCCTTCTCCCTGTGCTGCCAGGGAGGAGCCCTGCCCCACATCTCCTCCATCCCCCTCTTCTTTTGCATCCCAATATTTACACACCAAAGAGCTGGCTTTAGATCATTCCAAAAGTCCAAATTCTTCCCAGAGGCACTACAGTCCTTTTAAAAATAATAATAAAAAACAGATCATGAACAGGAATAGTTCTGATCAAAATGTTCCCTAAACTCCTGGTAGACCTCCCAGCTCTCTCTTCTCTCTGCTCATGTGTCTGTCTCTGGAGAGAAGACAAATGCACCACATCTTTGCTGTGGTAACAGCTCCAGGTTTGTGGATGGTCCTCGCATGGGTAAGTCAGGACTTCTTCCCAAGGCTTGCAGATCTGTGTCACAACTGGGATACACAAGAGAGCATCCACTTCTTACTCCATAATCTTCACAATGCTCCTCCTCCATTATTTCTTTCTCTATTAAATCAGGTAATCTCTCTTCTGGGATTTAATGTATATTGCTTTTATTTTTCTTTCTCCAGCAAACATGCAAGACTCTGGAATTTCAGTGTGGGCAGTTCTAGCCAGGCTGAGGTTTCTCAGCTACGGCCCCTGCAAGTGTGAAGAAAAGCAAGAAACGAGGCTGTAGAAGATGTACAGACCTTCAACAAAAGATGGCAGAGCTAGGGAAGAGGTTTCATTTCCCTGGAGAGGGAGAATTTCACATTCAAAAATTGAGCTGTTACTAAGTTCTGCTAGTTTCTGGAGCGAGTATCAGTAAGGATTTGCTGTGGAGGGCCAGCAGTTCCTGCTGTTGCATGCAGGGCTGGTATGTGTTGTACCCACGTGGAATGTGAGCTGCAAAGTTCAACTCTGACTTATCACAGGCAGCTGCCTGCTCAGTTTTTCCATCTTCACGTCCTCAGCAATTTCTTTCGGTACAAAGGCACCGCTCCCCTGGCCATGCACACACCCTATAGATGACTCAAGCTATTTAACCTATGGGCTGGGAAGGCACATGAGAGGGAGAGAGAGAGAGAGAGACTTGTTCTCATTTCTATTTTTAAATGCTATGGAAACACTGAAATGACGATAACAAATAATAATCAAGCTGGTCTGTGATGTGCATTATCTGTACATACGTATACCTTTTTTTTTAATTTTTTTTTTTATCAGAGCAATCAGGTTTTGCCGAGGTGAGAGGTTACTGGTAAGGAGCAGTGTGTTACAGTCACCATGAGAAATATTTTTTTTTTTTTTTTTTCAGAGCAATCAGGTTTTGCCAAGGTGAGAGGTTACTGGTAAGGAGCAGTGTGTTACAGTCACCATGAGAAATAACGAGCGTGCACTGTGAGCACACATCCTGCTGTTCAGACTTGCCGTTGCTACGATAACAGAAACAAAACACCAGTTTCGGGTGTTCGCAGCTTCCGAGGATGTGGTTTATTTGCTGCTTGTGATAGTCTGATGACTGAAGATGGCCCTCTTCCAATCATTTTTGAATTTTTTCTGTCTCTTAGAAACCCTTTTGTTGTGAGTACTTTTGAGGACATAAGTGATGACAATGAAGTTTATTTTCCCAAAGCACAGAAAACATCCTGGATAACCTGAAATATCTTATTGGTTTATTTCTTTACCTGCACCTATTTGCAGGGTCTGTGAGTAAAAGTTCTGACTAATAAGACAGAGAGGAAGACACGGTTTGAGCAGGAAGGGAGGAGAAATGAGCTTGAAAATAGGATGATTTTGAAACAATCACAGTCATTCTTGAATAAATTAGTTGTCTTGAGACAGCACGTAGAATTCAACACCCATTGTAGCAGCTGCTGAGCACAGACACAAGGGAAGGACAGCCTCTGTCTATCCTTTGCTATCTGTTTTCCTCATGGAAACAAAAATGCCATGAGTGTTGGGAGGGACTCCACACGTCACCTTTGAGCTTGCATTAAGCCCTGCTGCCATAACCTGTACTTATTCCTGTGGGTGTGGTACAGAAGGCTGTATTTTGGGGGTCCTGTGCCAACCACCCCACAGCGCTTGGCATTCCACTCCCATGAGCTCTCTCACTCCAAACCTGTGCCAAGAGGAGCAGTCCCTTACAATTACTGAGGCAGTGCTGTGGTGACACGTCCCCGAGCTGCAGTGCTGGGACAGCCTTGCTCTCCAGGGAGAGGTGAGAATTAAGGATGCGCTTGCGAGGAAACAGAACAATGAAGACATTTTTTGCACAGCTGACGTTTGGGGAAGTAGTACTTGCAGCTGCCACGGCAAATCAAAAGGATGAATCTGAGAATTCCCTGCAAGAGAGTGAAAAAAACCTCAACCAACCAACAAACTTTTGTCACCTGTGTTTTTGGGGAAATTTGCTGAAGCTGTTTGCCAAGAACCACCATGGGATAATTGATAAATTACAACATCCTGACATTATAGGGACTCTGGGATCTGTGAGAAACTGGGCAAGAGACAGTACCACTTTAAAACACAAGAGGCTGGCCTGATTCTTAAGTACACTGCAGTAGGGCTGCTCTGATGAGCCTAAAAGTCCTGCAGCCAGCTCTCAGCCTTAAAGCAGTAAAAGCACCCAGCTTTCATTTGCTCCTTTCACTTGTCCCAAGCAACTGGCATCACCTCCTATGGTAAATGCCCTATATGATGTACACTTGTGTCTTGTCACTCTGGGCGGATGCAGGCGAATAAATTCTGGGCTCTTCCACTCCGAGTGCTTGCTGCCCAGTCAGGAACACCGCTGTTGTCAGTGGGAAGCAATTCATTCTGCCACACCTAGGCGCTGTAATTGCCTGAGCTCAGTCTCCCAGCTTTCAGCTGTGACACCTCTCTGCCAGCGTTCACTGCACCAGAGACGGGAGAACTGCATCATAAAAGCATCTTTGGAGGCAGCACAAACTCGGGAGTACTTGCAAAGTGTGTTCAAAGTATTTCAGTGTAACATTTCAATGAAAGACACATCCTAGTAAATGCAAACTTAAAAGTTGCAGGTTGGAGTCAAATGTAAAGGCTTTAAATAATTTTCCTATACAAAATGTACTGCACTGACATATAAGGATATACCATGGAAGGCATGCTGCTCTTCACCCTGATCTGCAGCAGTTGCAAACCCCATTTGCTTTGCTAGAAAACTTCTTTAGGGGATGCAAAATGGAGTGGAAAGAGAAGAGTATCTGCTCTAATAGTTAAAAACTAAAGCTTCCTTATTTCTTATTCCAGGATTGCTGTTTAAGCTTTTCTAGTCAAAGCAGAACAGCAGCAAGATCATTTGGATGAATGATGACAGTGTGTGTTTTGCCTATCTCCCCTTTTACACTTCCCAAAAATGCACAGTGCTGTTGCTGGCAATAGGGATCAGCAACATGTCCTCCAACACTAAGACTTCCTGTGGAGACACAAACATGTTTACTAATCTGGCCCCCGTGTCATATTTGGGGCTTGCCAACTTCACTACTGTGATAAGCAAAAGAACAGCACACACACACCATCAAAGCCTCAAAACTAAGGAAAAAAATTAGCTTCCATTATGGGCACCTTCTTTCCACTCCTACTTAAGGGGAACAAAGACAAAAGGAGGTAACAAAATGATGATTTATCACCTCTAGCACTACCCACTACTGAGGAACAGCTATGAAGACACTGTGCTGAAATCAAGTGGAAAAAAAATGATACCATGGAAACGGAACAAAAATAATAATTTGCTGCTACATCTCTGTCCTAGACCAGGAAGCCCTTAACCTGCAAATCGCCAGATGCTCAGCATATACTGGTGAAATCTCACCACGTTTTTGCCTCATTACTCTTTTCCTTACACACCTGTTTCCAGTCATGTTCAGAAACAAAATTCTGCATTGGCTGAGTACCTGGCAGTACCAAATACACCTTTTATGATGTTTTCAGTTTCTGCTTGAAGTGTGCTGATGGTATATACATGTTTAAATGTTTGGTCAGTCTGAGGATAAAGAAGGATAAATATGAGGTAAGTAGCAGCAATCTCGAAAGGATGGCTGAATGCTGGAGAAGCTCAGAGGTGGTCCTGAAACAGAAACCTACCTGCTGGAGAGAGGAGAGAGAGAAAGGCCCCTCCAGGACAACACTGGGTGCAGAAACCCAGAATCACAGAATCACAGAGTTGTTAGTGTTGGAAGAGACCTCAGGAGAGCATCCATTCCAACCCCCTGCCAGGGCAGGGTCACCTGGAGCAGGTGACACAGGAGCGTGTCCAGGTGGGGTCTGAATGTCTCCAGGGAGGGAGACTCCACAGCATCCCTGGGCAGCTGTGCCAGTGCTCTGCCACCCTCAGTGTAAAGAAATTCTTCCTTATGCTGAGGTGGAACTTGTGTTTCAGTTTTCAGACACTGCTCCTCAACCTGTCACTGGGCACCACTGAAAAGAGCCTGGCACCATCCCCTTGGCACCTTGAGATACTTACATGCATTGGTGGGATCCCCTCTCAGTGATGCCCCAGAGTGTGGAATTTCAGTTTCTGCACTGAGAGGGCATTGCACAGCCTGGGATCTACCTGTGTTCTCCGTCTTTGGGATAGAATGGTGTGAAAAATGCATATTTTATTATTGGCTTTTCGCAAATATTAAAATGAATATTATATGTTATGTTACAAGGTTATTAATTTAACATTAATAAATATAAATTAAATACAGGTTTTGGTTATAACAATGTTAAAATAGAAACTATGTATGTGGGATATTTTTTTTAACGAAAGGTATGAGGTACTCCTACCAGATAGCAGCCACAGGACACCTAAATCTTTCAGAGAATTTATTGCTCCATTATCAGAATAAACTAACTTCTTCCCACCTTGCTCAGCCCTGAAGATGCCGTAACGATTCAGAGGAGGAAGCTGACACTGACCAGACAGAATCCTGTGTTTGAATGGAATTTATGCATCACGTATGAGGTGTATGAATATGCAACAGGCTATTTCTTTTAAGGGTTAATCCTCTGTTAACGGTGTCCTTTTTTGGGCTTATTTTGCCCAGAAAGAGGTACCCGGACTGTCTGTAACTCTTTGTTTTTATTGTCTCATATTGTCCTAATCCTAATTTCCCAAATTTTTATTACTCTAATTACACTGCTATTTTTATACCCATTTTACTGCTATTAAACTTTTAACATTTTAAAAACAAGCGAGTGGCGTTTTCCAGAGCGGGCCCCTCAGTATCTCCAGCGGGCGGGCCTGGGGCCCTGCCACCGCTGCGGGCCGCGGCCGCTCTCGGAGCCGCTTTTGTTCCCCGGCTCCGCCACGGGCCCGCAAACACCGCGCCTGCCTCGGGGGCTGAGCGTGCCGCGGCTCCCGCGGCTCCCCCTGGCGACAGCGCTGCCGGCCGGGGAGCCGCGGGACCGGCGGGGGCACGGTGCCAGGCAGGGATGGCGCCGGAGCATCGCTGGCCGCCCCCCCCCATCGCGACTGTCGCGACATGAACCTCCCAGCCCCGTTCGCGGGCGAAGCTTTTTGGGCGGGGCGGCCCCCCGTAGCCGTTGCCGTGGCAACGGGCGGCGACGGCGAGCGCCTCGCTGGTGTCACGTGACACGGCCCGCCCCGCCGCCGCCACGCCCCCCTCTCGCCGCCATCTTGGAAGTTGCGTCAAGATGGTGGCGCCGGCGGCTTAAAGCTCCGCCCCCGCCGCCTCGCGCACGGCGCGGTTACGTCACCGCGTTCCCGCCTCCCTGAACCCGGAAGTGCGTCTTGCCATTCGCGGGCGTGCGGGGCCGGCGGGAGCGCCCGAGTCCGGCCGAGCCGAGCCGAGCCGAGCCGAGCCGGCGGGGCGGAGATGGCGGCGGCGGAGCTGCAGGGGAAGTACCAGAAGCTGGCCCAGGAGTACTCCAAGGTACCGGGGCCTGCGGTCCCGGCGCCGCTCGGGGCTGCAGCGCCGCTTTCCGCGGGAGCGCGGAGTGCCGGGGTGCCTCCCCCGGGGGTGAGGCGGGTGCGCGCTTGCAGCAGCCGAGGGGGCGCGGCAGAGGCAGAAGGGCCCCGTCACATGCTGGCGGGCTCACACGGGGCTCGGCTGTGCCGGGCAGGCGACACTGGCAGTGTTTTCCCGTGCTCTCCCCGGGCCCGGCGGGCGCGGGCCTTGGTTGATCCGCTCGGCGGTGAGCATTTGCCCAGCTGTCGGTCGGTCGTGCTCTCACCCGGTGAGCTCGGCGCTGGCAGTGCCTTGGAAGCGAGCAGGACGCTTTCTTCTCCTTTGCCTGCTGTCTGTCCCCCTTCTTCTGCCCTCGGTGACTTTGCGTCCTGTTTCTGGTGCTGCTTGGCACAGGGTTTGCGAAGATGTGCAGCCCATGGTGGAGAGTGCCTTTCCTTTCCAAGGTGCCTGAGATGAGTTCTGAAATAGCGGAGCCTTGCTCAGTACCGAGCCCTTCATTCTTTCCTCTAAACTGGAAGGAAGAGGAGACTCTTGGTCTTGAGTGGCAGAGTCCTCCAGCAGCCTTGGGGAAGAAAGGCAGCGCTTTGGTTTCGTGCAGCCCCACACCAGCACCTGGCACAAGGCACTTGTCTGCATTTGACACTTCTCCCAGCTTACAGAACCATGTCTCTAAATACTCTTCTCCTTGGAACTGTTACAAAAACACCATGTGAAGCATCTAAATAGTTTACAGATAGATATCCTTTTAATGCTGCCACGAAATAGTTTTCAGAAAATTTCATTTACTTTGCAGCTTTGTAGGTCACAGAATTCACATGTCTTCTTTTATACAGAAGCTCTTTTGCTCCTTGGAGATCAGTAGTGGCTGAGGATGAGATAATGAAGGGATTTTGGTGCTTGATTCCTGAATGAGCCTTGGAAATGTGGCCTTCTGAGTATAGCTTCCAAAAGTTCCCGCTGCTGGATTCTTTCTTTTAGTATCATGGTGCTCAGAATCTTTCTTTGAGCTTCATCATGCACTTCTCAGCATGTGCCATTTCTGCTTTGCTGGAGCTATTTTTTCATCCCATTTCTCGTGCAGTGCAGCTCATTGTGGGACTCCCCTTTGCAGAGCCCTCTTCTCTTTGTTGTTGGCTGCTTGTTGCGTGCAGGTGGGAATGGAGAGTAGCCCTGGAGTAGCCTGCTCACTTCAAAGTGCTCTGAAAGCCACGCAGAGAGGTGGACAAGAGTTTGACAGTGCTGGGGGAAGTCCCTGCCAAAGGATTGCTTTTCCTCTTGGTTCACAGACCAGTCTGGAAGAAGAGACTCTGAAAACACACAAGTTGGAGCTGCTGGCTCTCTCCTGAAGGAATATTCAAAGCAGCTTTGTGGCAGCCTGTGTGGGTCCCACTTCAGCGGGGTCTGTGGGTGCAGCAGGACTGAGCTGCTTCATTCTCTGCACCTGCAGTAGTAGCTGTGGCACAAAGACAGCCGTGGAAAACTCCTGCACTGCTCCTTCTTGCTGGGGAAACCCTGTGCTTGGAAGTTTTTCTGTGGTGCACTGGGAGGTTTTTGTCTTGCCTTTGTGATGCCTGAGCAGCACAGTGGGAATACTGCAGGGGAAACAGCTGTGCTTAGCAGCGACTTCTGACCTTTCAGATGCACTCAGTCATCACACTGAAACAATGAGCCACTGCTGTTTTACACTGAATCTTGCCTTTTATGCACCTGCCAGATACCTGTACAACCCCTTTTAATTTATATCTGCAACAGCTGGACTCACACATGTCAAATGAATACAAGCTGCCTTTGAAGAAACCAGGATTCAAGCAATTTTCAAGGAGTGGGAAGATGGAACTGTCAGTATCTTCATTGCTGCAGGGTAGAGGTACTCTGTGGAGTGACTGGGAAATAGGTTTCTTGAGTATCACTTTTCACTGCAGTGATTTTAGCTCAGATTTTGGGTACTGTATAAGTAAGACTTAGAGGGCTTTTCCTTGTATGCTTTTTATGCCTTTTTTTGTGTCAGTCTGTTCTCTCTGGATCATCTGCTGCCACTGGTAATAAGTAATTTTGCATTGAGTTAAACTCCTCTTGAATTGATAGATATTTTGATTTTGTGAGTCCTGCTCATGTTCCAGAACTGCTCACAGTTTTGGGAAGAAGAGGGGAGAGACAGAAATATCCCTGAATATGACCAAGAACTTCATTCCTCAAGGAAGAGGTTGCAGCTTTTCCATATTTGTTCCTAGTTCTTCAAGTCTTAACTATGCTTAAGTAACTGTTCTTCAAGGGTATTTATTGAGTAAGAATTCTGTTCTATTTGACCAAAATGTTCAGGTGGTAAAGTTACTTCTTGTTCTTTGGCAAGTCAGGATATGAATTGGATGCCTTTTCAACCTCATACCACTGCTATCTACCTGAAGAAAATACTTGAAAAAGCATTCCACATTGCCACACCTGGCACTCTCCTGAGAATGTGATGCTTTCTGCACTTTCTCATGGATGGCTTTTATTCATTCTGTTGTCTTGCATAGTTACTGGCATCTTTTGTTTTTCAGCTTCGTGCTCAGAACCAAGTCCTGAAAAAGGGAGTTGTAGATGAGCAAGCAAACTCTGCCTCACTGAAGGTAATCTCTAAAAACTGCTCATGTTAGGTGGACTAAGCTGTGACAAAATAAGTATATAGGGGTACGTTTTACTGAAAAGTAATGTCAATAAAAGAATGAAGAGGGAACTTGATTTTAGTAAAAGAATTTCTGTTTTGCAGCTAGCCCATTGTTCTCTGTAAGTGCTGAGTTTGTAAAAGGGGAAGGTTGGTTCTTGATGATAGTAGAATTAAGTAGCTACTTG
Organism: Onychostruthus taczanowskii; assembly: GCF_017590055.1. Lineage (NCBI taxonomy): Eukaryota > Metazoa > Chordata > Aves > Passeriformes > Passeridae > Onychostruthus > Onychostruthus taczanowskii. The sequence continues at coordinate 3,001,968 of NW_024505893.1, read as the reverse complement.
GGTATGATCTGTGACCAGCTCAAGGAAGTGAAACACATTTTTTTGGTTTAGAAATGATACTTTGTCTCTTCAGTATTTTAGAAGTGAAGCAATTTTCTAATTTGTTCCTGTTTTTAGTGTGTAAAAATAAATGTGAAGATTTTAAATTTTTTTTTTTTTATCATTCAGGAACAACTGAAGATGAAGGATCAGTCACTGAGGAAACTGCAACAAGAAATGGACAGCTTGACCTTTCGAAATCAGCAGCTTGCCAAGCGGGTGGAGCTACTTCAAGATGAACTTGCATTAAGTGAAGCTCGGGGCAAAAAGAACAAGGTATGTGCTGAAGGCAAAAAAACTTGCTTAGCAGATGTCTGCTCCTCATCTGTCAAAGCCTTGTCCTGATCTTTAGCAGCAGGTATTTTGTGTCAAGGGTTGAGCTGAATGTTCTTGTCAGAACTTGTGTTATTTTATCTGATGTTAGTGAAAATACCCATAAAACAGGTATTTATTTATATATATATATATATATATATATATATATATATGAAATACATGCAGTGTAGTTCTCTACTCTTCTAGTCTGTCAGCTGACTGATGCTGAATTGCTGTCTTCTTTCATGGATATTTATTAAATGTTCAAAAAAGTGGGAAATACTTTGAAGCTCTGTGATTAGTCAGCTGCTATGCAGAAAGCTGATCACTCCTCATTTCCCATCCCCACCTCTTTGCTTTGTAATTTTGATGTTGGTAGTTAACTCTTCAGCCTGTGATCATGGCTTTTCTGTGTGAATCTTGTCAAATGCTTTGAAATCTAAATTTTTAGCTTGTATTCTTTGTTATTTCAAAATGACATATTATTCTGTTATTTCAGAATTATTTCAACATTGTGATCTTTTTCTGCCAGAATGCTTGCTGATTAAACCTAGTGATGTCATGTTCTAAGACCAGCTGTGCCTTATGTAGGTAGCATCACAATTCCAGGGGTGGTGTGCTTGGACTTCAGTAATTCTCAAGCATCTCTTGCCTCATGAAGAAACCCCTCTTAATTACTGCTGTGTTTTCTTTTTGGTGCTGTCTTTTCTCAAAGTGCTGTAGTTATCATGACTGGCTTTAAAGAAATCATTCAATTGATAAGTAATATGATCATCTTCCTTACTTTCCCCTAAAGTCTTGCCCATTTTTCTGCTGTCCAATTCCTTGACAAGCACAGTGCTTCTGACTACATTATTCATGCACCACAATAGATTGTTCTTTCAAATGCAGTTTGACCCTTCTGTTCTTTTGTTTCAAACTGTGTAAGTTACTGTTTTGCTATCTGTGTTTCCAAATTTTGAAGGACATCAGCCTGTCTTTAGTAGCTTTGCAAACAATTGCCACTGAGTTTCTTTCCTGTTCATCTGTCAAAATGCACAGCTTTAGTTCCCTGATCTGTGTTAGAGTGCAATCCTTTTAGAAGGAGCAGAACATGTGCCTATATCTCAGGTGGAGTTCACAGGCTGGCATCAAATGCAGAAGTGACTTACCTGCCCTACATATCCCTAGTTCTTGAAGTTTGGTGTTGAGTTTAAATGCATAGAGTCTCCCCTGTGTTTGGTGATGATACCTTTCTTCAGCAGTGTGGTGTGTGGGATTCAGTGGTGGTCTGAGTCTTTTGGATTAAATGAGTGGAAAGTGAGGAAACAGGCAGAGGGATATGTGTGGCTGATGGGCAGGGAAGACCCTGTGGTTCCGTGGCACCTTGTGCTGCAGCGTGGCCTACACCTGGAGCCTTGCTGGGCACAGATGAGCCTTACACACAGCTAGCAAAGCACTGAGCCTGGGCATGGAGGGTTTTGCATGACTGACTGCATGAGATTGTGCAGAATTCCAGTGAATTCAGATGGGCTGCTGCCCATCCAAGTGATTGATTCCCTGTGAGTGTGAATGGGACCCCTGAGTGGAGGCTTTCCCAAGGCAGTGTTGTACCACTGTAGGGTCACAGAGGTGTGGAGGAAAGGAAAGTGTGCTGCCTCGAGGCTGGTGCTGAGTGCAATGTTCACATTTTTGATGTATCAGTGTCAGCAGGATATCTGGTGGTGTGCCCCTTCTGGGAATTACCTGTGGGAGCTGTTATCACAAACCTGGGACTTGGAGGTAACGAGTGTATCACCATGATATTTTATGAAAAATCCTTTGCTAGGATTTTCCCCTCCTGAGGAGCTGAGGGCCTCAGGAAAGAAATATAAACAATGACTGTCTACTGCTGTGGAATGCAACACGTGCATCTTCCATTGGTCCATGTGGATTGTTTTCCATTGATGACCAATCACAGCCACCTGTGCCAAGGCTGTGAGCAGTCACAGGATTTTGTTAGGCATTCTATTCTATTCTTGTTCTTTGTAGCTTTCTGATCATTTATTTTCTCTCTGTTCTTTTAGTATAGTTTGTGTAGTATTTTAATGTATATAATAAGATAATAAATCAGCCTTCTGAGAAAATGGAGTCAAGACTTGTGTCTCCACGCATGGGGAGTCCTCAACATGAGTGCATTTTGTCTCTTTTAGAAAAGTGTGGAATCCTCATCTCAGCTGAGTCAAGAACAGAAAAGTGTCTTCAATGAAGATCTTCAGAAGAAAATAGAAGAAAATGAACGACTGCATATACTTGTGAGTGAAATTTTGTTTTGCCTTTATTTTTGGTGCAGAGAACTGGTGTTACAACCAAAGATATGGAAAGTAAAGTGCTGTTTGAAAACTGGTGGGTTTAGAAGCTTAGTTGTATGCAAAGCAGTAGATTAGATCAGATTTTTTATAAAGATGTTCCCTAGGCAAATCAAGTATTTTGACTTTAGATTCTTAAGACAGTGTGTGGAATCACATAATATGTGTTTTTTCATTTAGATTTTTAACTTCTGGTGACAGCTGCCCTACTGAAAATAGCCTGGTACTGAAGGGAAACTTCTTATTAGTTCATTAACTGTTTCAGAATTGCTTTAAAGTTTAAAATATTTTCTGTAAATTGCCTTAATTAGGAGCTATTTCACCAAAGTAGAATGCATTTTACTTTAGAAAACTTGAGAAAAACCTTTTGGCTCAAGTTCAGTTTTTCATGTGTCTGCTATTAATCAGCAATATATTTAAAGAATGCTTAGTACTGCAAAGCTTAGTTTTCATTTAAGTACTTTGTTCCTCAATCTTTCCTCTGTAAATAAAATAAAATTTCTATTTGTCTGAGAACTGGTAATTGCTGTTAACCTGATCTGCCTAATTAAATTGGAGTAACTTAAAGGGCTGAGTTCAGTAGTAAAATGAGGCTTTTTAAAAGAGCTTTTCTTTTCTTCCTGTAGTTCTTTGAAGCAGATGAGCAGCACAAACGTTTGGAAGCAGAGCTGAGGAGCAGACTGGAGGTTTTGGAAACAGATGCTGCCCAGCACCAAGCTGTGGTGGACAGCTTAACAAAGAAATACACGGAGACCATAGAAAAGCTGCAGAACGATAAAGCCAAACTAGAAGTAAGGAGTTTTTCCTCTTGCTTGCAAGTTTGAAAAGTTTTGAAATGCAATGTCTTGCTGTGTCAGCACTTACATTGTGAGATTATCTTCTTGCATAAAGATCAAGTCTCAGACTCTAGAAAGAGAAGCTAAGGACTGTAGGCTTCGAACTGAAGAATGGTAAGTGTCTTTATTTCATTGATATAAAGAAATAATTGTTGTGAAACATTAACTGGACTATTTTTTAAGAATAATACAATTTTAAAAAGGGGTTTAATTGAAAGACTTTGATAAAATTCAAATTGTATTATCATGAGGACAAATGTGAGCAGGCAGGTCAAGCCCCCTTTTCCTTTTCTGTGTATGGAACTAGACAATTCCACAGTTTCTGCTTTCAGTAAGAGCAGTTTTGTCTCCAAGCTATTTCAATAGCAGTAACATTGATTAAAGTTTGAAGAATTTATTTGTAATTGAAAACCATAGAAAGTAAAAACTTGTATGAAACAAAGGTATGTGAGTTTGTAAAAACTGCTTCTAAGAACAAAGTTTGAGTAACATATGCTGAGAGAACTGACTGAAAAGAGTTTCAAAAATCCCCTTACACTGCAAAAGCTTCTTGAACAATTGTTTTTGCTTCAGGTATAGTGTTCTCAGCTAGAATATTTGAAAGTTTTTATCAGAGAATTATATTGTTAGTTTTGGAATATTTTCATTGTCTTTAAGACAAGTTGTAGAAGTTGAGAACTGTGATCCAAATCAAATTAGGGGGCATTTCTCTGAAGTTCATTAAGCTGCATTTTTTTAGAAGATACATGTACAGTATAGATCATTAGTGTAATGAATGCAGATCAGATGCAGAGTTCCTTCTTTCACATGGTAACCCTCAAGTGTGTATTTTTATTATGCTGATGGATGTGAAGATACTTGAATCCAATAACTCCACTAATACAAGTCAGGGTTTCACTAAAAATGACTTGAAAAAGAGGAGGAAAGCTGTGTTTGGCTGCTGTTTGCTTTTTTTGAGGTGTTTGAAAAGCTGTAGTTTTAATCTGCTACTAGTCAGTTCAGACTTTGTCTATCATGTTCTATGGTGACTGGGTAATTGATGTCATTGTAAGAACTTATCCCTACTATTTTAAGTTACACTGTATTAAGTTTTTTAAAGTAATAAAGCCTGACACTCCATTTTAAATTCCATGTTCAAATCACTGTTGAACACACAGCAGGATGTGTCCCTGAGAATACTGCCCTTCTGTTTCCCCTGCTTTGTCAGGGGAAGGGATCCATTTGCCTCTGCCACCCACACTTTACTCAGAAAAGCCAGAGGATATGGGACTTGGCAGCCTGCATGCTTTGAAAATTAAAGGGCAGAATGTAAGGCAAAACATGTCAAACTACTTGTTTGTCATTCCTGTAAGTCTGAAAAGGAACTATCAGTACATTTGCAGTTTGTCTTGGAGTTCATTTTTTATCATGCTCATTGCTACTGCAGTACCTGCTATACAGTTTCTATGCAATTATGGAGCTGCTCTCCAAGAAAAATACTTGTTAATGTGCATGAGCTACTTATTGGGCAGTTACTTCGTATCTTCCTTGTGTATTTTGGATTATTTTGCTTTGTTAATTAGCCATGCTGACTTTTGCTAAGTTTCTGTGTATCAAATATTGTAAGAAAGGAAAAAAAAACCTGTCACTTTGACACCTTCCCCCCACCCTCCACTATATGTGCAGGAGTTCTAGATGTCAAACGGGAAGCAAAACAGTGAAGAATTTGGGGGCCTAAGTTGGGTAAGGTGTGGAATTTAGTCTGAATCAATAATGGAGTGTTCTTTGTAGCTATATGTATATAATGCTGGAATATGTTACTGTTCATCTCAGCATTTTATTCTCATTATATTAGTAATCTTAATTACTTAAGTTCACATGTACATGACAGTCAAATGCAAGTGAAGAAAATATTGAGAAAAATCACTTGAGAATGCATGAGAAACATAATTGTCAAATCTTGTCAGAATAGGCAGTATCATAGCAGTGTTTAAATATGGGTTTTGAAAAGCCTTTGAGGTATCTCAAATAGTGATGTGGCATAGTTAATTGAATTATTGACAACTCATTACCTGCTTATTGGAGTACTGCATTGGATGCATAGTAACTAGTTTGGAGGCCTTTTTACCTTCCCATCCAAATTCTAGTAGAAGAAAATGCCTTCACATAGCTTATATAATAGTTGTACTATAAGAAAATAAGGTGCATTTTAACTCTGAAGTAAATGGAGCCTCTCAAGAATAGAATTTAGGATTTACAAGTTTATGGTAACTTTCACCGCTTTTGTTAGGGATTAGGATTCAATGTTGTGTTAAATATGAGATAAAGGAGGACAAATTACTCCCACTGTATTATTTCTATCTAACTTCTAGAAGGAGATAGATACCTATACACTCAAGGGATGCCTATAGTGAGATATGGTGTTGGTGGTACAGACGAAATTTTAAAGGTTTACAATGTGTGTGTGTGTGTGTGGTTTTTCGTTTGTCTCTTTGTTGTTTAGCCAGCAACAGCTAAAGAATCTTCAAGCAGCTTTGGGCAGTAGACTGGAAGAATCTCTATGCATAATTAATGAAAAAGTACCTTTTAATGACACAAGTACGTATTGCCTTGGTCTGGGTATCTTGTTTGATTTTTTTTTTTTTGGGTATCCATCTGGAGGGAGTAGTCCTTATGAATTAAAATGTATTAGCTGTAAGAAATGTTGGACATCTGAACAGACATTTGGAGGTAACTGTAGTAAGTATTCCTGATACTTGTCATGGTCTTCTTCAGTAATTCTAAAATACCAAGTTTTTATATGTATAATGAAAATTGAAACTTTTGAAGGCTTTTGACTGATTTGCCACTTGTCTTATTTAGTGTTGACAGAATATTGTAAACGATGAAGGAATGCTGTCAATTTAATGGCTGCTCCATAAAGATTGGTTACTCATCTCAAAGAGTATTATTTTTGGCAGGGTATATTCAAGAGGTGCAGTAAGTTAAGGTGGGGGAAAACTGGTGGCTGCAGAGATATTGCATCAATAATGGTCTGTACTTCTTACTCATGGGGAATTTGTCAGGGCGTCTCATTGATCAGAAAACAAACAGAGTAGTTCTTACCTGAAGGCTGTCTGAGACTCATTTGTCCCTTTATGGGGAAAAAAGCCCTTTGGACCTGGGGACTTCTACCTGAAGCAATGTTTTTCTGCTTCCTTTCCAACTGCTGCTAGATCAGCTGAAGTGCAGAGGATCCCCTGGAGTTAGGAGTGCTCAGCCTATGCATGGCTTTGGTACAAGCATGGGTTAGTATGTGCTGGTGGGTCAGTGCTGTGCACTGTGTGCTTTCCTAAACAGCTGAACACAAGGGTGGGCAGGCACTGCCTGGACTCTTCTTGGACCTTTCAAAACCAGGATGATCTGGAGTAGTGAAAAAGCTGAAAGTACTGAAGAAGGAGCAGAGAAGTGAAAACAGGCTTTGGAATTTCTTGTATATTTCATTGGTGGCTTTTTGCATTTTTCATTCAGTTTAAAACCTGCTGACAGTGTTTTAAGTGGCCTTAGGTTCTCTGAAAGCTGATCTGGCAGGTGCTGCAGGGATGAGTGTGCCAAGCTCTCCACTGGTTTGGCAATCCAGTGAGTGTTGGCTTAGGAACACCAGATCATCATCTCTTTAGGAAATGTTGACTCCCATACAGCATGTCATACTGAGGTGTTGGTGCCTGGAATTGGTATCCTTTTCACTTCTCTCACTTTGCCTGGCATCTGCTGCCTATTTCTACTTCTCTGGCTTCTTCAGCTTGCATTTTTAGGCGTTTATCATTGTAGCAAGAACTTTGCTAAAATAATTTATCTGCTCACTCAGCTGCCATAGCATAATGCCTTTGCTTGTGTAGTAGAAAACACTGCAAATAGAGAAGAACATTACTTTAGTGATAGATCAGGAGGAAGTCAGGAGGTGTTTGTTTGTTGTGGATTCCAGCTGTCTTCCTATAGACCCTGTAGCTGGCTTCAAGTGTAACTAGCAGCTAATTTCAGTAACAATCAAATGACTGCTATGCATGATTTACGGAGCAGAAAAAGTTTCCTGAAGCATTTACTTAGAAGTAGGATTCAATAATTTTGGACAGGGCTATTTTCCTCTAAATGTAACTACCTCTTCCCATGTCTTAATAGCCAAATGTGGATGACACAAAAGGAGTAAGAAACTGTAAATTTCCTTTGTGAGTAAATTTTAAACTAATCTGGTTGTTGTTCAACTGAATTGAGAATGGATGTGACCCCTTTTAAATCTCTAAGACTTTGTAAGCTCTTCTCTAGGTTCAAATAGCCCTCTGCCCCTCTAATTGTGGCTGCTTGTAACTGAATAATCATTCTAGTTACTTCATGACTAGAGAAGAATGCTGAAATACATGGAGAGTACATCTTCATCTAAATTGTCAACATATAAAGTGTATGCAAGAGCTTCAAAAAACATGGAAACCATTCAAAAATATATTAGTCTTACTTGGCCTTTCCTTGGCATGTAATTGAAATTTAAATATAATCTTGAATTCTTTAAGTGTGTTTTCTTTTGAAAGAGTTTTTCACTCTTGTTTGTGATGAATAGTGTTCCTTGGGCAAGAGGAGTCTGCTCTTATTTTTAAAATTCAGAGTCTTCAGGTGATTAAATTTGACTTACAATCTGAGGCAGGTATTGAACTGCTTCCACTTAATCACAGAAACCCTTATTGAGGTGAGGATATTTAGGCCTACTTTATTGGAGTCAATTGCTTGTATCTCTTTAGTTAATATTGCTTACATAACCTGTAATATCCCTGCAATTAATTTTCTTTTTTAAATCAGTACTTATCAAAAAATGTCTCTCCCCCACAATTTAACAAGTGCATATAACTCAATTTTTGTCCTGTAGGATCTGCTCGATACAATGCTCTGAATGTACCATTGCACAACAGAAGGAATCAGGTGAGTGCTTCTTGTGGTTTCATGTGACTGTACAATTTTCTACACAGATGCTGAAATAAAATCAGTCATTTTAGTACCTCAAATGGCAGAAGATAGCCTGTCTTACTACTGTCCTGCTATTCTGAGAGCATTTCTGCCCAAGAGCCTCTGTGCTTTCCAAGAGGTTGTGTATATCTTTATGTCAAGGAGTCTCATTAAAGTTATATGAGATATTATTTTATCGGGTCAACCTTCAGTAAGCTAGAAGTTGAAACATTTCATTTTTAAAGTTGATTAAAACTACAGTAGTTTCTTTTGTTGGAAAAAAATGTAGGTTTGGTATCCTAAATTCCTTTTCCCTCAAACTGAGCTTCTTCAGTCACATCACTTGAGCTTTAGAGAATGTGTGCATTTGTATACTGCACATTGGTGTGTGCACTAAAATGCTGTATTAGGTAACATTACTTGTCACCAGTCACAACCCTTTCTAGGAATAAGTCATGTCACTTCGAGATCTCTGCAAGGTTCATTTACATTTTGTGGGATACTTCTTGCCAAAGCACCTCTTGCTTGCAGCAGAATAATTCTTATATATTGAAACATTTTTAGGAAACCGTTTCTGTTCACTGCCATAATTTAGTGAGATTCCTCGTGAATGTTGTTTATTCAGTATTCAAAAATGAGCATTGGTTTTCTGTGAATGGCTGAATATTTTAAGGGTTTTTACAATAGCAAATCAGAAACCTGTATGCAGTCAAAATTTTCCTGTGTTGCTACTACTGAGGATGGACTCTACAGCACTGTAGGGTTTTTCTGTTTCCTTGTGTGTCTCAAGTCTTCAAGTAGCATTCAGATGCTACTGCAGGAAGATTTAAAATAGTTGCTTTCTCCATTTTTCAGAAGCGCCTATAGAGAGGCCTTTTTTCCCAATAATGTCTGCTGTGAGAACTGGTGATTTGCTGTTCAGTTTTGTGATGGAAACAACCTTAAATTTCAGGGTGTTGCTGCTGAGTTCCAAGAAACATCTGAATTAACTGCATGGAAACTCTCTCCTTTTACTATTTTCTGCCAGCACTATGTCAGGCAGCCTCATGCTTCAAGATCTGCAGTCTTGAAAATATTCCAGGACAGATTTTTATGACTGGCTTTGCCAGTGGAGGCAAAATGTTGGTGTATTAGCACAGGCTGTGGTGTAAAGGACAGCAAAACAGCAATAGTGTCTGTTTCCCTTCCTTGCATGGCTAATTAACATACACAAGCTGAGTATAATGGCTGCTTTAATTACTTGCCACCATCCCAGATCCATAATCAAGACTGACCTGATTTAACAGTCCACTGAAGCATTAAGAGTACATCTCTGAAGGATAAGTTATTCTTGGCTGAAATGTCACTATAACATTATTCTCTTCCCATAAATCCCAACAGAGAATAGTTTTCTTCTCTCTTGAATTTATGTTCCATTCTGGATTAATTTATTTGATACCTTCCTGCTGTACTAAAGCCACAGAACAGCCTTACTCATGATCAGCAGCTCTGTCCAGAAGAATAAAAATTGAGTGTTCTTGGTTAGAGGAGCAGACACCTTTAATTCTGGGAGAAAACATCATTGCTTTTTACTAATTAAACTGAGGTTTCCTTGCAACCTGGTGTTGAGCTGTTGTCAGCAATTAGTCTGTTTTTTGGAAATTTCAGACATGGTTTCTGTGATTGTGCTGACCTCTCAGTGTTTTTGTGGCTTGCAAGTTTGAAAAATGCAGCAGAGGCAAACCATCACCAATTGTGTGAAATAAAAAGATACTTTGTTGTCAGAGAACAATGTGCCCTTCTGAGTGGCATTGAAATTTATGAATCAAAATTAAGTAAAAAATAATTGCTGTTATGTATTTTAGGCTGAAATAACAACAAAGAAATTGCTGATAATTATTTTTTGTATCCAAAGAGGGTTTTTTTTTCATATTTAAATAGATCCATGTCAAACACAATCATTTTATAACTGTCTTTACAGCTGAAGCTGCGAGACCTTGCTGGCCAGGCCATGGCTTTTATCCAAGAACTTGTAACAGCTCTCCTGAACTTCCACACATACACTGAGCAGAAGGTACAGATCTTCCCCATTGATTCTGCAACAGACACAATATCACCCTTGAATCAGAAGGTAAAGTTTACACACTTCATCTACAAATATATTCAATTAGTTAGACTTTAGTGAGTGATTGATCTTAGAGAAAATTGCACCACCTTTACTGGAATGCTGTGAGTGTGTTCCTGAGAGCCAGCCCCTCCTGCATGAGGCATCTTTTTGCTCCATGAAATCTCTGAATGTGGATGAGGTGTAGCTGCAGAGAATCCTTTTCCCCTGTGCCTCTGCTAGAAGAGAAATATGATAATCAAATCAAAGCTTTGCTTTTTTAATTGCTAAATTGAAGTGCATCTGTTGAAAGTTCAGCTGACTTGTTTTAAAATAATAGTGCACAAATATTGCACTGCTGAATAGAGCTTATTGTAGTCAATGCACTGGGGCATAGAAGATGATGAGACAGAATCTGGTCTTGTGTTTGGAGTGCTCAGCTGTAATATTAAATAAAGGATAAAAGGTAGACTTCTATGAGGGAGAGAACCTGGACTCTGTTCCCTTGTCAAAAACAACTTTATAATCTGATTTTGGGCTGCTTGTGTGAAGGTGTTTCCTGTAAGTATTCTGAAGCTTCAAGTTTGTAAAGCTTGTTGAAATCAGTATGAGAAATCTGACTCGTCTCTTTTGACACAATTCCACGGAAAGATTTTCTGAGAGTATCATCCAGAGCTGTTAAGCTGCATGTTTTGATGCTGTGAACTAGAGAAAATAACTGTGCACAAGGATTTGTGTGGGGATGCATACATGTATACTTTTGAACAAATTGCATTAAGATCAGAGTTGACTTCATAGTTTAAGGGAATCTGTGAGTATTTAAGTTGCAGGGAGTATTTTGTGATTCAGTCCCTTAATTTCAGTTTAGTAGTTGCTAGGGCTCAGACTTAAGGTACTGAGGTGAATTGTGGTTTGCGTTGATCAAGTGGCTGCAGTGCATGTGGTGTCAATGTTAATTATGACAAAACTTTCCTGTTCTTTGGAAAACCTCCTATAATCTCTTTTCAGGTAACAAATAATGTTTGTGAAGGTGGTTATCCACTAGAGAAATCCCTTTCTGTTTGCCTTCTCAGTTGGTTCAACTGTTCTAGTCAATAACACCCTTCTGCAGAGATTCAGCAGAGTTTGAGAACATTTTCTTGCTCCTGCCACCAAATGCTCTCAGAATGGCATGTCCTTCTTGTGAAAATTATGTGGTTTAGTCAGCTTTAAGATTTTTTTTAGGCAGGAGTGGTGTCTTTTTTTTTTAATGTAGCCCAGTGTGGTGACTGCATTCTCAGATACTACTGCAGTTTACACTAAAGCCATAAATTCAGATTTCCTAGACATCTCTTCTCACAGGTTTTTTTTTTTTTCCCCCTTGCCTCCTAGTTAACACTTCTTTATTGTTTTTCAGCACAGCTGAAACAGGCAACTTAATCAGAACCATAATTTCATTTTCCTTTTCTTATAATTGAGTCTGATTCAGTAGTTCAGGCTTTGTTTTCATAATTATGTCTCTTGTAGTCTGCCCCACTGTGTATTCATGACCTAATTCCCTCAATGCATGCTACTTCTCAGGGCTTTTGCTGTGACTTTCCAGTACTGAAGCATCTTTTATTGCTCTCTGAAGCTGTAGTTGCTCCTGTATTTTTGATTAGTTTATCTATTTGCTTGGCAAATGTTCTCAGTGATTTTTTTTTAAATTTTATTTTTAGCTACTCTACCAAGTTGGTCAAAAAGTCCCCTTAATATGGTAGAGAAGATGAAACAAGTGTCAGGTAGTGGCTTAGCAGACTTGCACTGATTTATTTTTCCCCAACTCCAGGTCTTGTCTGGTGCTTTCAAGCTATTTTCCCCACCAAACACTCAAAGTAGATGTGGACAATTCCCTGCCAGGTTCAAGTATTCCTTTTCTCTTTAAGGGTTGGATTGCTGGGTTCTGCTGGGTCTACAGCATCATGCTGGATAATTCAAGTCTTCTCTCTTGCAACACAAGCCAGGAGCATTCTGCATGTTTTATTTCTTCCTCCTTAGATTTAGGAATTTTCCCTAATTCCACCCAGGTTTGTGCATGCATGGATCAGAGCTTAGCATCTCACTCTTCTTATTAACATTGTGTTACCACACTGTAATAATACAAGGAACAATTAAAATCTCTTGTACTCTGTTTGCCTGGGATCTTTAGCTGCTCTTGTGGTGTAAATAATCAAAGGTGAAGGTATCTTTCTGTGGGGTGTAATAAAAGCCAGGATTGCTTTTGACTACCTGTATTAATTTGTGGAAGAAGCTTTTTGTGGTACTGAGGTACCAAAATGGAAAGCTGATGGTGTCGTTACATTTGATTGTGTGTAAGAATACATCTTACGTTCTCAGGTCTGCTTTTTTGAAGGCATAATTAACTGTAGGATTGAATTAAGCAATTTTTAGCAAAGTCAGGCAGGTCCATGAGGCCAAAGTCAGAGTTTTAGAAATAAGAATTCTCCTGTGATCAGTTGGAGCTCCATGCTTTGCTTTAGCATAAGCATGCTTTGACTTGTGTTGAAAACTGGACTGGACACAGATGAAAAGACAAAAAAGATACATCTCTTGCTCTCAGTTCGACTTGGGTTTAGTTCTTTAGTACTTTGTACAGCACAGCTTTGCAAATGTTTGTGCTGGTGGACAAGGCTGGGAGGAAAACTACTTTTGGGAGGAAGGTGGGATAGTTTATTCTGTGCCTAAATGGTGCATGGATCTAACCTGAATTGGATGGAGTTGAGGAAGGAATGCAGGAATTACTAAAAAGCAAGGGTTTGGTGTGCTGTGCATGGCAGTTGAAATGAGACTGGATGCCCTGGCAAAGCCCTAGGTGTGGTTTTGCCTGGACTTCCAGTGCTTCTCCCTTTCCCTCAAGGTGTGTTTTGACTGTAGAAGAGGTTGCTGTACATCACTGGACTGTTGTATCTCGTTAGTGACATCTTAGGCATCGTTAATGGGGACAGGGGCTTTGCCAAAATGTCCCGTTCAGTTGTTACCTTGGCAGAGTTCACAGGAGCTGTCAGCAAGCACCATTTTAAAACCTCTGTGTCCTCAGTTCTCACAGTATCTCCATGAAAACGCTTCCTATGTTCGCCCTCTGGAGGAAGGAATGCTGCACTTGTTTGAGAGCATCACGGAGGATACTGTGACAGTCCTGGTAAGATATCCTCCTTTTAGTACCCAGAAAGATTTTTACAGAGCAAAACCACTTAGCTGTTGTTTTTTCCTTACAGGAAACAACGGTGAAATTGAAGGCCTTCTCAGAACATTTAGGTTCCTACTTAGGCTTTTTAAGAAAGATTCTCCCTTATCAGTTAAAAAGGTACCTTTCATTTGATAGATGAAATTTAAAGGCACTGTGTCAGGCATGCAGCACTGTCAGCTCCTACAACTCAAATATTAGGTCAAACCTTAAAATACTGTGGCCTCTACTGTCTTAAAAGGCTGAACTATTTTTTTTTTTCTTAGTTTTTTTGCTTGTTGTTTTCTAAACCTTGAGGTTAGGTACAGCGTTCTTGAGGCATTAGGACTAAAACTATGTATTTTAAAGCCCCTCCACACACACCCTCCCTCACAGATGAGACTTTAAAAATAATGAAGCTTTCATTAATGTTTCTTAGTGTTATTCAATAGCATGGATACTATTCAGGTGTGATACACTGAAACTCTAAATGCCTTGAGCTTCTCTGAGAGTTATTCATCAATCAGTAAATGTGGCAATGTAGTAAAACTTGGCTAGGTGTACATCCCTTCTGCTGGGAAAATCTTTGTTCCTGAGGTTATTGAAGGGAGGTGAATTACAGGTGCAAAGAACTGCTTTAGGAGAGGATTTGGAGTAAGGAAGAAGAAATCCCTTGATTTATGCCTCCTTTATACCTGTTCTCGTGCTCCTTAGGAAGAAAAATAGAATTTATGTACTAGAGGGAAAAGTCTTCAAATTTAAATTGCTGCAATCAGTTCCTTGCTGTGAGAGTAAGTCATTCCTGGATTGTGACAGAAACACCTGGGAGTGGCCATGCACACAGTAATTTTCATGTATTGCTAAGTTCCTCTGCTGTGTTAGCCTTTCTAAAATCAATTCCTGGTCTGCTGTTACGTTGGACTGGGGAGGTAGAGATCACCTATGTGCTCTAAAACTCGTGAGCTTGTTATTTTTAAGGCAATTGCTTGCTTTTTAAAAAAAATAATTCATATATTCCTAGTTTGGAAGAAGAGTGTGAGTCTTCTCTTTGCACAGCTGCTTTAAGAGCTAGAAATATGGAGCTGCACAGAGACATGAAAAGGTTGACTGCAGTCTTTGAGAAGCTCCACACGTACGTCAGTCTTCTGGCCTTACCAAGTAAGTGTCAGTTCTGCCTGGGCTGGCTACCCTGTGACTGGTTTTCTGTGGGTTTTTATAGCATGATTGACAGTGTGCCTTGTGTCACCTCTTAATTATGAAATGGTTAATAAACTATGTTGTCTTACTAATCATCTCTTCCAGCCCCTCGTTTCTGTAAGGTTATTACAACTGTTATGCTGATAAATAATAAAATTAATAAAATGAGATAAAGCCTTTGTGTGTCTGTGTGTGGGGAAGCCATCTCCAAATGCATCCTGTACATAGCAGTAGGAAATGGTTATTGTGTAGCTTCAGGTTATTTCAGTCTTCACTCTTTAGAAAGGCCCAGATTGTCTTTCCTACAGCTGTGAGCATGTCTTTCTGTGTGTGTGGTTTTTGAGACCAACACAATTGCTATTTATGAAATCTGAATAAAATCTGGGGGACTTGAAAGTCTTTCACCTGCCTGCTCTGCCAGAATTGGATGTATGTATATTTGATATTGAAAGGGAAATTTAAGTAAATTAATCTGTTGTGACTCATACTCCATGCAAATGGTTCTAGTAGGTGGAAACTGAATTCTTTTCAAAGCTAGCTTTCTTCATTCATGCTCAAATCTTAGTTTTGTGGTTTTCCTTCTTATGTGTTACTCTTAGGTACAAGACCAGAAGGACTCCTTAGGACAAATTACAACTTTGTGTTTACAAACATTGCTGCAAGTCTTCATGGATTCCATGACATTTTAAAAGGTGAGAGTTGGGAATGTGGTCTTGTTTCAGCTTTGCTGCTTTCTTGTTTAGCATAGCACACATGCACTCTATAACACTGCTGAATGTATTGTATGTGATAAGTCTACTTTGTTT
The DNA here is from genome assembly GCF_017590055.1 of Onychostruthus taczanowskii. Taxonomy (NCBI): domain Eukaryota; kingdom Metazoa; phylum Chordata; class Aves; order Passeriformes; family Passeridae; genus Onychostruthus; species Onychostruthus taczanowskii. The sequence goes on along the minus strand of NW_024505893.1, from coordinate 2,986,234 downwards.
TACCTTTACATGCTAAGAAACTAAACCTACTAACCAATTGTTGCAGACATTCATGAATGGTTTTCATTTCTCCATTCTCTTGGCTTTGTTCCTCAGAGTTGCTGGATTATTTAACTGTGGCTCTCCAGATTTTTCTGAGCAGTATCACTTTACTTTCTGAGCTTCATTGCTCTCCTGAAACTAGCACACAGAATGGAATGCTGAAATGTATATATTTTCCCCAGCATATGTAGCATTGACTTAGTATCTGCCTTCAAAGTGGAGTTTTTCCTTCCTATTTTTAGGGTGATGACTGTTTTTAACATGAATATATAAGCAAAGGTTACAAAGAAGTGAGTTCTTTTTGAGACTTGGCTTCTTCTGGGAAATGGTTTACCTTGCTTTTATCAGAACAACATGGATATGTTATGTTTTCATAACATATGAAAGGGGTATTTGGTTAAAACTCAACATTTTAAAACTGATGTTCCTGCATGTCTTAGAATTTCAGTACCAAGGACCTGTTTCTGGGGAGGAAATAATCCATAGAGATGAGCTGGATTTTTACTAGTCAACTGTATAAACATTAAGCTTTCATAATTTTAAGCAAAATTGGGTTTTTTTTCCTAATAGCATGAGTAGTATGGCCCCATTTTGCAGAGTCCTTCTTTTAAAGAAAAAAAGGAGATTGTACCTCCCACAAAATGAGACCCTACACCTAGAATTTTGTAGCATAGATAAGTTTAAAATACTTTCTACCTCTTAATATGGTCGCTATACTGTAAAGTCAATCCAACTTATACTTTAAAGGAAATGCAGGAAATAGAAGTAGTGAAGAAAACTGTCAATAGAATTCATTATCTGTCAACAGAAATGTTCTTCTTAATATCTCATACTCCCATACTCCAGAATGTTTAATTTCTCTCCTCTTCCTCAATCCCAATTGATTTTGAACTTCTTAAGATTACTTTAGATTACAATTTGTGGTGGTGATGAGCTGGGATTTCTCTATTCTGTAGCAATAGTACTCAGTTTTAAAATAGGTGCACATTGTTCACTTGTCAATTATTTGTTTTTAATTAGGCCACATTGAGAATGTTATTACATGATAAATACTTGATTCTTTTTAAATTTTGGTGTTGTTGAAATTAATATATTTAGGTTAAGATGCGTTTGTGAATGACTTTCAAAAAGTTTTTTATTCTTAATTTGGCATAAATGTGCTTTTCATTTTCCAGATATTTCCAAGCACTATAGTCAGAAAGCTGCTTTAGAACAGGAAGTTCCAACTGCCACACAGAAACTCATAACTACAAATGACTGTATTTTATCCTCTGTTGCTGCTTTAACAAATGGAGCAGGCAAGGTAATGGATATTTTTGTTTCAAACAGTGCTTTAACTTGTGCAGACTTTTTAAGAAACAAAAATAAACTTAGCTGAGTGATGTAGAAAATCTGTGAGCCTCTGATATTAATCATCTGTAGTGTCATGTTGATTCTTGAGTTATTCTCAGGCTATGAGTTAAAAACAGCTGAGTGATAAAAGTAGATCCTGTGAAGAGGATGCTTTATGTTAGGAAGGTCGAAGTTTCATGGAAGAGCCTGCAGCTTGTTTCAAAGTCTTGTTAAGAAGTCCAGCTTCACTAAATAGTTGTCTTTTCAAAAACTAATTGCTCCAATGACTCCTTCTGGTCAACTTAATTCAAAGAGCCACTTCTCTTGATGTGTCCAGATGGCCTCGTTCTTCAGCAACAACTTGGATCACTTCAGCACCTCGTTGAGCTATGGCCCCAAGGGAGGAGCAGAGTTCATCAGCCCTCTCTCAGCTGAGTGCATGCTGCAGTACAAGAAGAAGGCAGCTGCTTATGTGAAGTCCTTGAAGAAGGTTTGTTCAGCCAGTGTGCTTGCACAGAGGGAGCACAGTTCTGTTGATGGTTATGCCAAGCAGAACACAAACTAAGGGTTTGCAGGGTTTGGAATGGAAGAGATTGTGTGAATGACAGGTTTTGGCTGAGGAAGTGGAACCCTCAAGGCAATAATACTACTGGAAACTTCAGAGAGTGTAGTTGCTCTCACAACTGAGGGTATTCCACTTCTGCCTTACCCATTTCCACTAATTATTTCTGTGCCAAGTGTCTAAGGAGAAGAGGGTGTCTGCTTATGTAAATTTCCTCCTGTATTCACCAGGAATATGGAGTGAATGAAAACATATTCAACATTCAGTTGAAGACATAGGGGGGGAAAAAAAAGGAGGTACCCTGGAGAAAATGTGCTAAACCAAAAGATTGAATGCAGTCAGATCTCCCTGTTGCCTCCATTAAAATTAATAATTAAGTCATGTGCTTAGCAGATGTTACTAGATGTTACTACACTTTACTGCAATGTTTGTAAAGAGGACCTTAAGATGCCTTTGATCATTAATTAAACACTCAGGGTTTTCTGAGCACTTTTTAATCAACTGTACCTTTTGGGGCAGTATTTCTTGAAAGCTCAAACCATGTTTTCCTACTGCCTGGTAAGCACTTGGAACATGTTTTTTTTTCCCTTTACTCTAAAGTAAGGAAACTAGTAAGAAAACAAAAGCAGAATACATGTTCTGATCTAGTGTGTAACATATTTTGAGAGGGGTTTTTTGATTCCTCTGCAGCCTTGTGCAGATTCAGTGCCTTATGAAGAGGCTTTAGCCAATCGCAGAGTTCTGCTGAGTTCTACAGAAAGCAGGGAAGGTCTTGCACAACAGGTACTGTACTAACATGTATGGCAGTGTATTTTGTAAAGGTAAACTTGTTTCAAAGTCTCCACATTTATGTCTGTGGTCATTTGTAGGTATATATGAATATGCTGAACCTTAAAATGAGACTGTAGATGTCTTGTAGAGTTTTGAAAGTAAAACCCTTGTCAGGCTAGCTTATCTGCAGAATGTACATATAGGTAGATAGAGGAGCCAGGATTATGCCATCGATACCTTCATTTGGAAATACAAGAAGTCAGGTAATCTTTAATAATTAAAATAAATGCAAAATAAAGGAATAAGGCATACTAAAGGATTAATCTTTAATGTTGTGTACTGATTTGAGTCCTCTTTTGGAGTATGCAGGAAATATTTGCACTGGTTAAGAGCACTGATTTTTCTTTTCCATTAGGATAATAGATCGGGGTTTCTATCTTCCAGTATGCATATACATATTATTTTTTTTCCTGGAAGGTGAAGCAGGATGGGTAACATTATATTTAAAAGGCCTACGTGGTTTGTCCATTGCTTCATGTGAATGAGAATAACTAATTAATACAGCCACTTCTTTATTAGCTTGTATACTCAGCCTATGTTTGACTCATTGTTATTGAATTGTTACAGAAACAAATATTTTGGTGATTTTTTTTTTTTAGTTACCAATATTTTAAGTGTATTAGTAGGAGTGAAATGAATTTCAGCAGAAATGTGCAGTGTTCTGTTCCATAGTTTTTTTCTTACCTGGACAAAGTGGCTGGTTCTGGCTGTGTGAGGTGGGACAGCTGGGAGGGGACAGTTTGTCTTTCTAGCATAGAAAAAGGTAGTGATGTTGCCAGGTACACATCTTTCAAGTTTTTATAAAATTCTTCCCTGCTTTGGTTTTTCACCTAGTACAATGTTGCCAGTTTTACGAGCGGTGCATGTTTCAAACTAAATTTAATTATGTGGCTATTTTTGACGAAGAACCACAGCTAAGCACGCAGCTCAAAACAGTGGTTGTTTACCTGCTGCGCTTTGTTAGCTCACTTATGTAATGGTTTAAAATAATACTGTCCTCAAACATTTCCTGTGTGTGGGTTTTTTCCTCCCTGGGTTCAATAACCTGGACTGTAAACTTTCCCTCCTAAAGGTCCAGCAGAGTTTGGAGAAAATTGCAAAACTTGAACAAGAAAAAGAACACTGGATGTTGGAGGCTCAGCTGGCTAAAATTAAGCTAGAGAAAGAAAACCAAAAACTGAAAAACTCTCTTAGTGGACATTTAACTGAAACTATCCAGGAGCATTCAGTTCTGCCAAATATAGCAGAACAAAAGAAGGAAACCACAGAAAAGAGTCTGAGGGAACCTATTAAGAGCACCAGTCTGGTAAGTGACCTTTCCCTTCAATAGAGAAAAATCCACTTTCTTTAGTAGCAGTGCTGTTTGATCAGTGGAACACTAAAAATGAAAGCCTTTTGACTGTGTTGAAAAGCATTCACTCTTGGGGTCCTTGTAATTGCAAAGCTGCTTGCAAATTCTTTCTGCAGAGTTGGGCACTTCTTGGATGTTGAGACTTTGTTTGCTGTCTTTAGTATTGTGAAGCTATTTTTGTAGTATTGTCCTTTTGTAACTGAGGGGGAAATAATAGGTGCTTAACCTCCTGATTTGTCTGTAGTTAGGAGACTTTGCAAGTGTTGTGTATCTCAGGTTGGGCCCGTGTTTCCAATACTTTTATTCATCTCTAGGTATGTTAAAGCAAATGGAAGTAGGTAGGTAGTGTTTGTAAATGGGTTTGAAGACTTATTGGGGTCAATTTGGATTCAGCAATTGCTTTTGGATGTAGCATGCATTCTTTCCTTACTCTTCTGTGCTGGTAAACGGCTTTTTCCTGTTTACTAACATATTTAAAATGAATTGGCCTTTCCCCTGAATTCCACTTCTGAAGTGGCATAGTGGTATTAACAGGAATGTCATCTGTAAGAAATAATAAATCTTCTCAGCATTCAATAGAGTTCTTTTTTTTTTTTTTTTGTCCTCCCCACTTTCCTTCTCCAAGATAAAAGTAACCAATGGACTGTTTTGAAATCTCCAGTTTTGAAGTACACTGGCATCTTAAGTTTTTGATCCTCTATTTGATTCCTTAGGAGTTTGATGAGAATGTTCCTCACGGGTCAACATATTGTATGAATGTTTCCCATAAACATGACTCTCTAGTCCTGTTGAGATCAAGGGGAAAAAGCCCCTTGGATTCTCTGGGAAGATATCTTTCCTGAAACCAGGTATTGCCTCGCACTGCTCCTGTAGAGTTTTGTCAGTGCTTACTAGTCAGAGGGGGAAGGAAGGAATTTGGAAGGTATTCAACAAATCCTTGACTTTTCCTTCCTCTTAAACATGACAAGTAATGTTTCAGTGTGCTAACGTGGCTCCGAATTAGTTTCATATGATCAGGCAGTTGCATAACCATAGGAGCCCAGCTGCATCTTGTTGCTTTTATTGCCTTTTCCCTGTGTGGCTCCTAAGACAAGAGATGTATTTTTGAGAGTTGGTGTCAGGTTTAATTCTGTTCAAGGCACTCATGTAACCACTCTTGTTTATGTTACAGGTGGAAGTACTTAAATTTGATTTCAGTTTGAATGGTTGCAAGCTTGTTTAAATTCAAAGTCCTTCTATGACTGAAACCGAATTGAAGCTATGGTATCTATTTTTTTGCAGTTCTCATTAAGTGTATTTTCTTCCTTGTTCTAGATTGGAATGTTGACTGTAACTACTGATAATGAAAAGGTAATCTGTTTTAAACATTATTAAAGTCCATCTGTTAAATACTTCAATTTTGATTCTGCCAAACTTATCCCACAGGTCTAATTACCAAGAATACTCCTCTATAATGGCACAAGTTTACCATGTAGTCTTTATATATTAAATGATCAAATTTCTGAAATGCATGTGTTCTTTAATTTTCTTCTTCTGTTAGTGAACTGTATTTGGCCCATGTAAGCCTTTTGGAGCAATGTGAACTGGAGTCAGAGTCTGCTCTCTGTAATTTGAGGAAGACACTGGTCTGTCTGTGCCTCAGCAGTCCAAACTGTATCCCAAGCCTCCATTCTTAACCCTGGAGGAAGGGCTCAAGCTGCCTGAAAAACCCTGGCTGCAATGCCTGGGGTACAAAGCACGGGTCACACTGAAACAAACCTTGAACCTTCCCTCAGAATAAATGTTAACTCTTCATTTAGCCCTGCTATAATGTAACACTCGATCCAGCAGGAGCTTCCGAGTGTAAGGTTCACTGCTTTCTCTTTTCTGATACTGCAGGGAACTGTGTGGATGTGAAGTTTAGTTCACTCCTCTTTGTCTTCTGAAAGTGTGATTAAAAAGGGGTAGGGGGCTAGATAATAACTCATACAAGTCCTTAAAGGCTTCTGCAGTGCTGAACTTGAAGGTAATGACAAATCACATGAAAGCTGAGTCCAGTGGGTTAGTCTGGAAACTATTGAGTTGTTGGGCTTTTTTATTTTCTATTTTCTTTTTTCATTTCAAATGTATAAAGAAACTTCTGGAACGTGCAACATTAGTAATGGTTATGACTTTTGTACGCTTCTGAAATACAGTTATGTGATGGAATTCCTCCTTGTTGGGAAGAGACAGTAAGTTTTCATGTAGGTGAAAGCTGTTCACTTCTGCAGTGGGTTTTCATCTTCATCAGACACTTGATATATTAAAGCAAGTTAAATTCTTACCTCTTCAGTCAGCTCTTTGTCCTGTAAGCAAATCTGACATTAAGAGTCCTCATCAGAGTGACAAATTGCAGTGTGGCTTGCTGTAATTCATCTGCTCTGTTTGGAGAATTTGATACTTTTTGATAGAGCAGCCAGGGCTCAGAAGGTAAGAAGAAAAAAAGTCAGTATATAGGCAATGTTGTTATTCAGGTATTCAGTCTACTAAACATAAATGTTGTCTGCTTAAACTTTTCTTTGCCAGGCTCCAGATGCTGAGTCTCGTGAAGACCTGATAAAAACTCACTACATGGCCAGAATAGCAGAGCTGACTTCTCACCTGCAGCTTGCTGACAGCAAATCAGTGCACTTCCATGCTGAGGTGAGCATGCAGGCAAGGACTGTAAGTCCTCTTTGTGAACTTCCCACAGGCAAGTGCTATGGTAGTGAATTTCAATGTATGGAGCATAATGTTTTATAAAAATCTGTTCCTGGAATACTTTTGATTGCGGTCTAGCATGCATAAAAACAGATACTGTAAAAGGGCTTTTTATGTTTAATAAATCCTTTGGTAGCCTTGTCTTGGCTGTATTAAGAAGTATAATGTGTGTCATGTATGGGCTTGTTCACATAAGCTGAAGCAGCTGGCTTTAGTTACCAAGGAAGTTTTGACTTAATTTTATAGTGATGCTGATGTCATTCAAAAATATTTGAGTGTATTATGAAGTGATGGAAACAGCTCTCCTGAGAAAATTGGCTCTTAGGCGTAAGTTATACTACAAGAATGAATAAGATGATTCATTGTATCTATGGTTTCCTTTTCATTTCAAGTCATGAGGGAACTTTTTTTGAAAGTAGTGGCTGTTTTGATTTGTGTAATAAATGATGTGGAATACACTAAAGCTCCAGGTTAACAGAGCAAATCCTCTTAAATATTTTTTTTAATGGAAAATGACATAGTATGGAGGAACCATCTTTTCTGTGGTATTTGAGCCTTGTATGAAGTGAGTTCTTCATATTGCTTTTTACTTATGAGAAGTTTTGTGGCAGTTACATGAAAAATATGATATTTAGAGGATTGGCAGTATAGTAGCTCTATAAAATGAAACATTTAATGTTAACTATTCCATTATCTCTGCATTTAAAAATGTGCACAAGCCCTGAGTTTCTTGAAATCCAAGTATCACAGATGGAAAAGTCCAAAGCAAGCACTTAAGGATGCCACAAGGCAATACTGTGGAAGTGACTTTTGTTCCTTGTGCCCTCCCTGTCCTGTTCCTGGTAGTGCCGAGCACTTGCCAAAAGACTTTCTCTGGCAGAGAAGTCCAAGGAATCGCTCACGGAAGAGTTGAAGCTCGCCAGTCAAAACATCACCAGATTGCAGGCAAGTAAATTGTTCTGTAATGTAAGAGATGCATTTTGTAATCATGTGTAAGGGGAAGTTGGAACAGAAAAATGACAACCATCTAGCCTTGCCATGCCAGATTTTATATTCCACAACACAGGTCCTTAAATAATACCCTTTAAATCCCAGGTATAAAGTTGAAGTGGAAAATGCTTCCAAGACAAGGTTATATTGGCCAAATCTGTGTGTTTTAGCCCATTTGATGTCAAGGATTTTCATGAAAATGAGAGAGTTGTAATGCTTCAAGGGGTGCTAGTTTGACTGATTTCAGATGAAACAAGGAGTTCTTAATCCTTTCTTGCACCTGGGTCTGAAAGCTTTAAAAAATGCCAGGTTGATTTGAATTTTTTTCATATAGATACCTTAATATTAAGCAAAGATAGTTTTGGGGTAATCTTTAAGAAACTGTTGCTAAAAAAAATCAACTATTATGCCATCCTGTGAGTGTCCTGTCCCTTTGTCCTTCTCCTCCACACAGCTGAGAAAGATGCCAGTAGTACAATAAAGTATAAATAAATACACAATTCATCAATTCCTTCGTGTTTTCTTTGCACTTAGTTCATATCATTATTGCTCATCTGTCTGTGATGATCAGTACCAAAATTGCTCCATACAGGCTGTGAATATAATGTTAGAAGCTTTGAGCTGTTGTGCCCATGAACAATCTGCTTTAAACACTTTCTTGATTTGTTCCTTTAAGAAATTCCACAATAGATGTTGAATGCAGCATGAGATGTTAATTTCCAACTGCATATTTAACTTCCTAGGAAAAGATAGCAGGCACACACCATTTGTATGTTTAGTAGTCTGCATAGTACTGAATAATAGACTTGTTTAGGTTGGAAGGGTCCCCTGAAGGTGATTTGTCCCTCTCCTTTGGTCAGAGCAGAGAGCTCAGATCAAGCTGTGGAACTGGATATTTCCTATACAGCCATGCTGGTCTTCTGCCACAGTCACTCCGTGACTTAGGCACTGGATTGTTCCTTGTTCTGTCCTTGGTCATTCAGCTTTCCTGGGCCTCTGCAACTTCCAGGGCAGTTTTACCTGGGACCTTTCCAAGCAGACCTTGAAAGAAGCCAGAATCTACTCCCTTTGAGTCTAAGGTTGCTGTAATTCTGCCATTCATCTTGCTTCCCTCAGGATCCTGAATGCCACTAACTCATGGTAGCTGCAGCCAAGGCTGCCTTTGGCTTTCATATCCCTGACCAGCTTTTCCTTATTTGTGAGTAACAGGTCCAGCAGAGGGCATCTCTTGGTCCCACTGATCACTAGTATCAAGAAGTTCTATGCCACACTCAAGACAGCTCCTTTAGTTGCTTGTGTTCCACCTTGCTGCCCTTCCCAGGACATGTCAGAGTAGTTAAAATCCCTAATGAGGAACAGGGTCTGTGGGTGGGAGATTTTTATCTGCTTGCAGCAGATGCCTGTCATATCACCCTATTGTTCACATACTGATGAGATTTATTAGTCTTCAAGCCACTTCTTCACACAGAGCATGATTTCTGTCCTTCCTAAAGTGTGTTTATCCCTTCATTGTTGTGTCCTAGTCATGCACACTATCCCCTCATGTCTCTGTAATCCCAGAGAGATCATAGCTCTCTCTAGCTGCACATGGAGTGGTGGTTCCTTCAGCTTTGGATGCCTTATGTGCTCTTGTGCAGGCCATGCTTTAACCCCATAAACTTTATTTGTTTCCTGGCTGGAAGCAGTGGCTGTTCCTCTTTTATGTAAGCCATAAAAAGTGGGGGGAAAATCTAAAGGAAACAACACAAAAATAAAGGAAACAAGCCATGCATGGGACTTCAGGTAAAAGAAAAGTAGCTGCTGACTTTCTTTCATAAAACAGGATTTTTTTAGCTGAATTGCACCCACTCAGCATCAAACGTGAGCTTACTAATTGGAGGTGGAAGTGTGCTGCTTTGCCAGCTATCACCAATACTGAGCCACGGCCTCTGGTTGTTTAATTTTTCCCTTAGGACGAATTGATGACGACAAAGAGGAGCTACGAGGACCAGTTAAGCATGATGAGTGACCACCTGTGCAGCATGAATGAAACCTTGACAAAGCAAAGGGAAGAGATTGATACACTAAAGATGACCAGTAAGGTGAGCTGGCAGTGCTGGCACGGGGCCCTGGCTGCAGCTGGGGGTGGCAGGGTTACATTTGGTGTTCCTGCAGCACTGCCCTTGGACAAACCAGCTCACAAGCTGTCATTCTTGCTCTAAGCCAGTTGAAAAGAAAACTCCAAACTTGCTCCTACAAGTTTCAGTGAAGAAAAAAATTCTAGCTAAACATACATGTGGGAAAGGACAAGCTCTTCATGTCACTGCTTCACATCAGGTTCTCGAAGTGTACCCTCTGATGGCAGATCAGACCATTTTTTTGTGTAATTGTGGTGAAAATGGAGCTATTTGTAAATCCAGCTGTTGAGACTGTGTGGTTATGATGTAATTCTGGGTAGAAGTGTCCCTTCTGCACTCCTTTTGGTTGCAGCATACTCTGTCCTTGGCAGCTGGTCTCTTTCTCTTTTATTTCCATATTGTGGCTCATCTGTCCCTTGTGTAGGAATGAAAAAGTTGTCACTTTTCTTCTGTGAGCTTGAAATGCACACTTAAATTCTTTACCAGGCAAGGAGTCTTCCCACTTGTCAGAAACAGATTTTCTTACTTACCTAATGATGAAAAATACTGAAGTCTGCTTTTTTGAGCAGCCAGTGATTAAACCATGGTGTATCCTTTTCTGATGGTTCTAGGGAGGAACAGATGTTGTGAAGGCCTTTGTCCTTTGTTTGACCGACTGTGAAACAAGTTATCATTATTCTCCTTATTTCTGGGATGCATGAAAGCAAGTGTCACTGAAGGATTAAAAAAGTAAAAATAATTTTAAAACCATGTTCTCATTAAAAATCACATGATGATGATTTTTATTTTTTAGAGTAAACTCTTCCTCCTGCTTTTCTTCAGATTTCTGAGTGTTTTAACTTGGCATTGTATTCTTTAAAATTACTTTGTGGTGTAAAAACCATTGTGTTTCCAGAAGGAAGCTCTTGGCTGCATACTGACCATAGCACTTAATGTTTCTATAAAATGTTTTCTGGAATGTCTCACTTGCCATACTTCTAAGACTTGAATTGGTACTCTCTGTGTGAGGACTTCAGAATCTCACAACAGAAGGCACACAGGTTTTCACATGTTATCAAATGTAGAAGGGGATTCAGCTGGAATCCAAATGAAGCAGTTAAAGGCCTTAACACTTGGAGAGAGTTGTTGGTTAGATTCAAAACAAATGTTATCTTCAGGAAATAGGAAGACTGAGAATTGCTAGCAAGTAACTATTGCACAAAACATTATTTTAAGCTCCACATTTCCTTTTGGAATTACTGAAGGTCAAAGGTGAGTTGGCTAGCTGTGGAACAAACTCTGTTCTGAACTAGGAATAATCTGTACAACCTGAATTAAAATAAAATTCATTTTGGAAAAAAAAATCTAATATGGTGGGGAATTGGTTTTTATTTTGATACAATTATTCTATAAGAAGTTATTTGGAGTAGCACATAAAGGTGTATTATGATTTCACTTGCCTTCACTGCACTTACAATATTAGTGGTATTAATACAATTGAATTATTGGAGATGTCCCTCAAATGTCTTTCACAGGTTTCAGTTGTAGTAAGGTATTATTGTGCTTATTTGAGGTATCTGGTACTGTGCTTATTTGAGATATCTGGTACTTGCCTCTGTTGTGCTTATAGAAATAGAAGCATTTTCAGAGCAAATGGTTACAATCTGTCAAACGTAGAAGCCCGTGGAGTGTTTATTTTTAGTCTGACTGTACCTTGTTTGCGGTAGGCATAAATTATTAGACATCAGATTTTGCATGTTACCTGTCTGGATTTCCTTACCTGAATGATAAATTTCTCTTTGCTTGTTTCTTGTTGCAGGGGAATTCTAAAAAGAACAAAAATCGATAGTTTACAGCTGAGTCTTGGGAAGCTGCTGCTGCACAGGATGCAGATAGTGACCATTCATTATCCAGTTCCTGTTTGTTCCAGGAAGCTGAGGCTGGTTTTGGGTCTAGTAAAAACTGAATTGGTACTGTAAATGGCTTAAAAATATTTAGAACTTGTAACAGATAAAACAACTTAATGTTGGCTCTAAACCAGGAAATACACACTCTGTGGATAATTTATATAGTAATTACCTTCAGTTTTTACTGTGCACTTTTTAAAACAGGTTTTGATTTCATGTAACAACTTCAGATTTTGTATATTTTCAAATATGTTTCTGCATTAACAAATTTGGATCAGTGCAGTAGGTGTCTATTTTTGAGTTCTACGTTTAATGGTCAGCACATGTACATTCCATTACTTGTTAATAACAGTTTAAAAATGAGTTTGGAGACTTTTTTTGGCCATGCAAGCTGTGCAGTTACTGTAAATGTACTACTCCTGTTCTCAACCCTCTAGAATTAATTGGAACTGTGGCTTGAAATGATTTTTACAAATTCACCAAATACATGGGATCATTGTTAGACTGCAACAGTGGAAACCTTTCCTGCTTGTATTTGGCACTTTAGATTTTGAGGTAAGGAGCACAAATGGCTGAATTGGGCTACTTCAGTGAAATTGCTTTAAGCCATTTCTGTAACCTTTTGTTTACACATGTATGTAAATATATATTGTTTGAAATAGCTGTTTAAGGCTAGAGGAAACTGTGATTGTCATTTGCCCTAAAAGAGTGAAACAGTGTGTGTAGAATAGATCAGCTTACTGTGCTCTCTTACAGTAAAGAAGAATATGAAATATATAGAAGATTTAAGCACTGAATTTGCAAAAGGTCTTCATGGAATTGAGTTGTGATGAATTCACTGGGGGGATGCACATGGCTTTTCCTGTGTTTTCAGAAGTTTGTGAACTTTAGGCCGCTCCTAAATTTTGTTTTTTTAATTTTTTTTCAAGTGAAGTTTAATATCACAGGTTTTCACAGCACTGATTTGTTCTTGGGGGTGGGGTTCATTGTTTTGGGTTGGATTTTGATTGGTTGTTTATTTGGGGTTTTTTTTGTTGGGCTTTTTTTTTTTTTAATCAGGTGCTGTGCTGCTCCACACTTTTTACACCAGTCTTCTGTTCCATAATTTCCATTATGGCACTTATTTGTCCCACGGGGGTTTACTCTGATATCAGATGTGCTGAAATATATTATCAGTATGTAATAATAAAATCAACCACATGAAACCAGCTTGACTTTTCCCTTCCTTCTGGCAGTGCCCAGGCTGCAGAGTGTGACATTGTGGTGGGGTGTTCCAGCTGTTGCTGTGGGATGGTTCCACCAGCTAGGTGCTCTCAGTGCTTCTCTTTGTTCTGATAGTTTTTCTTTTCAGAAATGCAAAATAGAAGTGGTTGTGAAGGGGAGGGCAGATGGGGAGAGCCTGCAGGGTTTCTTACTGATGTTGAATAAAGAGCTATGTGCTGGTGCTAATGAGGGTTGGGAAATGTTGGCTTTCTCTCCAGCCAGTTTATGGAAGCAGATACAGCTTCAACTGTTTCATTTAGGTTTGGGAAGCTAATTGCTTTCTTCCAATTCTTTTGAAGCTGCCTTTTCTGAGAACTTTCATCTTGCACTTAAGGTACTAATCCAGTTATTTTAATTCTCTGAATCAAATGACTGAACTGACACTACTTTTGTGGATAGTATTTTTCATAGGTTGCTGCCTTTAGAGAAAGATTTGCTTAGGCCATTTTTTCCATGGCTGAATAAAAATAGTGTTTAGAATTTGCATTAAAAAATCAAATGCTTGTTCAGAGTATACCCCAATATCCAAGATGGAATTCATGTAGAATGTACAGGCACTTAGGTACAATTCCAGTGTACATAAGTTTATCAGCATTTTTTCTTTGCAGTGTTGTTTGGGAATGTATTTGGGTGTCCCCCTCACCAAGCAATAACCATGCTCAAGAAGAGACAGTTCTGATCACTTAAACTGCCTTCAGTTTTTCAAGGGAATGTTTTGAGTAAGTTCTAGACAGCTGTAAACTATCAATACCCAAAAGTAAAATCTGACAAAAGAAACTTTAAATCAGTGTTTTGGGTACTGCTGTAGTAGTGTTGTAAAGGGCCACAGGATATTACACTGAACTCAGTGGCATTAGAAACTGGATCAAGTGGAAATACCAACTCCTTGTGCTTATTATCTGCTAACCATGTGATGCTGAATCTTCCTCAGTATCTCAAATGCTGTTAAATGCCAAAATAGCTACTGCACAAGGCTTTGCTATTAAAAAGCTGAAGACTTGTTTCAACATTGCAGCCAAAAACTGATCTTTGAGGCAAAGTTTTCCAGAAAAATTATTTTCAACTACTTTATTTGCAATGGCAAATGCAGAATATCATGGAATGTGCAAAATCTGGGCAAGGAAGTTTTACTAATAGAATTAATCTTCAGAAATGTGCAGTGTGAATGCCTTCAAGGTGGTTAATTGGGGAAACCAGTGAGAAAGTTTTGTAAAGTGTAAAACCCTTCAGCACAATACAGTGTAAAACCAGGGTTAAAGAAAAGCCTGAATGCCAGTTATCTTTTTCAAGGACGGTTCACTATGACACACAAGTTTTAAAGCATTTTTTGAGTACTTAATTAATTTCTCCATAATGTTGAGTGCCTCATGAATAATCTCGCATTCTCAGGCTTAAGTGGCTAATTCAGAAAAACCATATTTTAATGGTTTTAATTGGATTTTCAAAAAATCTTTGAGCTTTGTTTAAAGCTATACTAACATGTTCAAGGCTTTCAAAATGTTCAGCTGTCCTAGATTTCTGAAAGCACATCCCAGTAACTATTCTGGGTGTTGAAAATAAATACTTGCTGTAATCAGGCATTAATTTAACCTCAAGATTGCCCTCTCTTAAGAACCACTGCTTCATCAGTTTGAAGTGCCCGAGAAGCACCGAAGCCATTGTCTATTTTACCAGGCCTTAAGCTCCTGGAGGTCAGAGGTTTCCCTGCCTGAAGGCTTAACATCTAAAACAGAATCTTAGGCTGGAGTCATAAGCTGTGCAAGGGTGCATCTCATTGCTGTTTGAGCAATGATTATTTTGAGTTGCTACATCTCTGATTTAAGCAGCAATCAGCTGAAGTGTTGGTTGTAAGTTGGTGGTGTTTGTCCTGTCTCTTGTTAATCCCTTCAGCTTCACTCTGAACCAGTTCAACATTTCATGGCATATGAAATGTGCCAGATCTTCTCGATGCATGTGAAATATCCAGGCTGGGACAGTTTGTTTTCCTACTTTTGGCCGTTTATAAAAGTTATTTTCCTTTTTTTCCCAAGCCAGCTTAATTTCTAATTTGTATTTGTAATCCTGCTGCTCTACCTGTCCTCCCTTCCCTTGCTGGCAGATGAAGTTTTGGTGTGAAGGTTTTTGGCCCAGTGTGTTTCCTGGGTGCTGACTTCACTGTTCAACAGTGCTTCCTACGCTCCAAAAACCAGATTTACTCCGACTTGCAAGGCGTCAGCTGCAAACAGGAAAGGAAATAAACTTTGTATCCACATAGTGCCTATCAGGAGAAGGGAGAAGTTATTTACTGGCTTGGCTGAGCAGTGTCAAGGCTGTGGGGTTTTTTTAATAGTGTAAATCCAATGATATATTAAACTTTGGAGAACCATCTGGCCCTGTAAATTGGGCAGACCTGTTGTTTAATACAGTCTGTATGTAAGGTAATTTGAGAGCACTATCTTAGCAACAGTAGGGTCATAACAAAAACAAAGCTTAGTGCAGTAAAAAATTGTAATTGCTGCCAGAGGTCTGATTACTTCCTCCCACGAAGGCTGGATGTTGCTCTAAGAATGCTTGTTGTGTCTTACTCTGCCTTTTCTGCCTCTGTCACTACCTGCAGGATTGCTCGGCTGTGAATTCAATCCACGTTTGTTTAGAGAGGGCATTTTTGCCCAGATTCCTGAATATTTGTTTTAATCACAGAGTTTAAAGCTTTCTTTAAGTGCAGTTGTGCCTGCAGCGCTGCCAGCGTGGTTGTGGAGGGGTCAGAGAAGAGCTTTGGGGGACCTTAGTGGGGCAGGGCCGGGCTGTGAGCTGCAGCGCATGGAAACTGGCCTGGGGCAGCTCTCATTGTCTGCCTCTGCTGGCTGTGCAGGCAGCTTGAGACATCAGTGCTCATTCGGAGTCACCCAGCTCCTTACAGAGGCAAGTACTCGAATTGCTGCAATGCTGAGCTGCAAAAAAAACCACCAAGTCTGTGATTCTCCTTGGGCTTAATTTGCAGGGCAAGACACCCCGCTAACAGCCCTAAAAGAACTCTGGTTGTAAACCTCTTACATGGAAATTGCAGAGATAGCAGTAGAAAGCACAATTCATCTGTTTTGGCACTGATTCATCCTGTGAGTCCAAAACTTTCTAAGCTTGATGATGTCTTAAGTAATGCAGAAGCCTTTGAACCCCAGGCCTGGCGTCAAAGCTGTAGTTACAGTCTCCCCTAAGCAACACAGCTTTGTCCTGAGAAGAGTTAAACCCACAAAGCTTAGGAGTCCAGGTCGTTTTCTAGTTATTTTAGGCACTAGGGATTCTTTCATTAATTTTCTTGGCATCTAGTCAATGGTGGCATGTAGCTCGCTGCAGACTCTGTCTGTATCAAGTTCTTTGCTTCTGAAATGAGCGTGAGAACACCTTACACTGCCACACACTCCCCTTTCTGCCCCCTCATCCCTGCCTGCTCTCCCTTAAAGCTTCAACTTTCTTTTCTCTTGGATTTAAAAGTCTTCAGTTTGGGCTTGAATAGTGAACGCAGAACGCTGTATCCAAGAAAGATAATTTTAATGAAATTACGAGGTTGAAAAGGTCTGAACTGAGAATTTCAGTGCAGTTGCATTAACTGCAGCCCGTGGCACAGGGAACAGCTGTAATCCTGGAGCTGGTGCTCCTCTTCTGTGCTTTGTACTTGCTGACTTTCAAATTGTCATGTGCAGGGCTGGACAGAAAGTATGAACCTGGAGAGGGGACAATCAACTTGACCAAAAGTTGCTTCTGAAGTCTGGAAAGACTGGTTTATTTTTAGTCCAAACAGGCAAGAACAAGTTTCTCTTAGATAATTGAGCCTAGCCCGTGAGGTCAGGAACATTTGAAACCAATTTCTCACAAAAATGACATCAATATGCTAAATTTCTATAACAATTTATATGTGATAAATATACATAATTTAAATAGTGAATATACTAAACTTGTAAGTTTTTAATAGCAGTTGTATTCAGTGAAAGATGGATTCATTTAACCTGAGGAGAATTTGACTTTTCAAAACAAAATACATCTTAGTTAAGATTTTGCAGAAATTTCTTGCTAAAATAAAAGCAAAGCAGTAGAGGAAAGAGTTAAAATAAGTCTAGAAACAAATGGTTTTCTGTCTTTATTTACAAATATTTGGTTCTAGCCAGATATGAACTCACAGGTTTCACTTTTGATAAAATAGTCATAGACAGTAAACATTTTGTAAACAGGCAATACACTGCAAATCATGTTAAAATCAATTTAAATATAATCAGCAATGTAAATGGAATTTGTTAGCATTGTAAAATGTTGAATGAATTTTATAACTGCCTCTAGCAACATATAGTACTGTATCTTTATGTGAAATGCTCTTCAAATTGTATTTACAGTAGAAATAACTTTTAATAGTTGTAATTTGTTCTGCATATACTATTCGTCACAGTCAAATTATTTTAAGGAACTTTAAATCTCAGTATCAGGGTTTTTTCCTTTGATGCTTGAGTTTATATTGCACTGAATTATTTTGGAAGAGAAAATGATAGCAGAATTTACTGGAGAAGAACAGATTTGTCTTGAAAATATATACACTTGCCTCATTTAGATATGCATGCTTTGATAAGGAGATATGAGAAATTAATGCTCTTCCCACCTGAAAACCATTAGGAAGAGCTAATGTGGAAGCTAAACAGGAAAAAAAGGTTTAATTGAATGTTGTGCAGCAGTACATGAGAGTTTGAAGGACTCATTTTGGAGTATGTAGAAAATGTTAGAAATTATTTCCAGTTTCCTGGAATTTTGGCAGAACAGGAGGTATTGATCCACTAGCTGCCTCTGCTAAGAGGCTGTGTCCTGGGAGAAGGCAGAAGACTGAATTGTTTATGGAAAATACAGTTTTTATGGAAATACAATTTTGACACCAGGCCTGGATTTCAAGGGCAGAAGACTTACAGGGACGGAATTCCCGAGGGAAGAGGCTGGGATGAGGTTCTGGCACTTCCAGGGCTGCCGTGCTGGGATGAGGGAGGCAGGTGGAGCTGCCTAGCCCTGTCCTCAGCCTGGAGACCTCAGTCTGGCAGTGCTCAGAAAAGGCCTTCAAGGAGAGAAGAATGTAACAATTCACTGGCTTGAAAGTTAATGCAATGCTAAGTTAATGGTGAAAAAATTCTGTGCTAAATTTGGCACTGGATTTTTAAAGAATTTAAGAAAACAAGTGCAGAACTTTTAAAACCACGTATGGCCAACATTCATCCTCATGCAATTTGTGTCGTGGTTTTAAGCTTACAGGAGAATTTATTTGTAGGGAAAATTGTATGGAACACTTCTATTGCAAATGCAGACAGAGCCTGAATAGTGCTTCCCATGCATAAAACAAAGAGGTAGGATTGCTTCATTTTCACAGAAAATAAGAAAACTTTACAGAATGGATAAATGGGACAAAAGAAACCAGTCTGCAGAAAGAGGTCCCTTCCTTATTAAAATACAAGGGAAATTTCAACCACTGGAAAGCAGTGGAGCTGAAATGGATGTATAATGCTTCACGAAGAATTTTGGGATGATGACACAAGAAACTGGAGCTCGCTGCTCTAAGTGAGCTGTCCCCACTGCTTGAAAGCCTTTCAGATGGGCAATCTGGGTGGCTACAGTCCCTGGCAGCTCTGCTCCATGTCCCTGGGAATGCTCTGGAGGGTTTTGTAGGTGGTTTTTCCCTCTTCATCCTCCTCATTCTATCCGCCCTTCGGGAGCAGCCTTTGTGCGCCTCTGCTGTGTGCGCACAGAGAGGAACGGCTCAGAGGGACTTTCACGGCAACAACACAACTGCACAGCCCTATTTGCTTATTCAGACATTTCCCGAGCCTCGGAGGATCTCCTGTCCCCGGAGCAGCTTTGCCGGCGCTGGCTGGCCGGGGGATGCCCTGCCTTTCCCGGGGGATGCTCCGGCGGGATGCGCCGGGCGGGGCCTGTCCTGGCCGCCGCCCCCGGCCCGGCGCGGCCGCTGCTGCGCTCCCGGCGGCGGGCGGGCCTGGCGGGACCGGAGCGGGCACGCAGCGGGTAAGGAGCGGGCAAGGAGCGGCTCTGCCCCGGGGCAGCCGGGCCGGAGGAGCGGGACACGGGGGGGACTGCGTCCGAAGTGGAATTTTCCCGGTGGTTGAGGCGCAGCCACGAAGTTCTGCCTTGGAACGGGCCGGCGGATGGGGCTCTTTTGTTTTGGTGTAAGAACATGATGCATTTAACAAAAATATTTCCCTCATTTTTCTTTTTAAATTTCTTTTTTTTCCCCATTTTCCTTTCCTTTCCTTTCCTTTCCTTTCCTTTCCTTTCCTTTCCTTTCCTTTCCTTTCCTTTCCTTTCCCTTCCCTTCCCTTCCCTTTCTTTCCCTTCCCCCTCTTCCTTTCCTCTTCTTTTCAAGTAGAAGTGGCGAAAAGGGGATGATTTTGCCCCAGGTCTTTGAATCACGGCGGAAATCGGGAGGCTTCGGGTGCCGGGCATCCTAAGGGATCGCATTCCCATGACTTCTGCCCTGTTAGGGAGGAGACTGGGGCAAGCGAGGAGTGTTTTTCTTTAATACTCGAAGTGAATTGAATTCCTGGAGCCTTTCTCATGTTTTCTTAGTGGTTCGGCTGATGATGTTAAAGTATGCACGTAGGGTCACGGTGTTTGAAAGCGTGGCTGCAGAAATCTCTCCTATAAATCCAGCTTTGGGAAAAGCCCCGGAGCGGATGCAGAGGATGTGCTGCTCGGGGCTGGGATGTTTGAATTGCACTGACCATACATCCCCCTAGTGCAGACCCCGGGGATGGAGTTTCCAAGATAGTGTTAATGAGGGAAAAAAAAAAAAAGTAGAAAATATCCCCTTTCTGGCTTTAGATAAGTGCTCACCGAAGGGGAGCTTTGCAGAAAGGTTTTGGGGTTTTTTTTTAAGGTGTAGCTGTTCTGATATTTGTGGGAAACAAGTGTGCTGAGAAAACTGCTGACTAAGCTGTTCTCCGGACCCAAGTGAAAGTTACACAATTCCCAGTGTTTTTTCTGTGAGGTGGAGAAACCCTGACTGATTCCTCTGCAAACAGGACTTAGCTTTTTTTTTTGGAAGAGTGGTAATGACTGACTGGGGAGGAGGGAACAAAAGTTTTGGAGCCTGAGGCTTTTAAACACGAACTGTTCATGTTGGTGTTAACTCGCTTTGCCCTGTCTGGGGACTGAGGCTCTTCTGTAGCTGTGAAAGAAGAAAAAGCAGTAGCTGAAGAGAACACTTTAAGTTGTCTGATTTGTGCAGTGGGAGAAAATGCAGCAAGGAAAGACTAGCTGCCTGCTTGCCTCTGTGTGTGAGTGGAGGAGAACTGAGCACTGTGCTCTGTAACCAGCTGTGGCTGAGCTTAAGAGCAATTTGTACAACAGGGAGTGTGGCCAGAGACTGTATTTACCTGATGCTGGAGTTGTAAATTACACCTCTGGGAAAACCTGCCCCAAGGCAGGTCTCAAGTGCTTGCTTCATGCTCGGCTTTGAATGTTTTCCTTCTCCCTCATGAATATGCAGTAAGTGTTATTTTCCATCACTTCAAAAGTTATTGGGGTTTGTAAACTTCATGGCCCAGCTTGTTGATGATCTGTGAATAGCAAGTTAATGTAGGTTTATAAGTTATCTGTGTGTGGACATTAAGTCCAGCATGGAAACAGAGATGTACTACCCTGGGCAGTGTTTGACTTTGTGTTTGGGTAAACAAGATCCCTCTAGTCCACCACTCCTTTTCTTCTGGTTTTGATTGGTATAAATATAAGCTGACGTCTTCTGCTTCAGAAAAGCAGGCTGTCCACGTGTCTGTCTTAAAAGGCTTTTGGAGAGGAACCCAAATGAGGCTTTTTTTGGTGTCTGTGTTATGGTTTACACTTTCTGACACGACTGTCACCAGTTGCTATTAACAGTACTTGTATCCAAATAAACAAGGATTTAATCAGTACATCTTCTCCTTAGTGCTAGCATTCCTGTAAGGCCTTAAAGCAGGGAGAAGGGGAGTATCCCACAGATCAGGTGAGAGCTGTTCTGTCAGAAAATGTTCCTGACAGCTGTCAGACAGTACCTTTCCTCTTTAGAAGACCCCTGCAAATCTTATGTCATGGGTTATACCCCAGGAAGGTATTGCCATATGTTTGTTGGGCACTAAAGCATGAGGCAGTTTTAAGGGCAGATATAAAAACTGACTCAGAACTAAAACTAAAGTAAAAAAAAATAAAAGGGGGCTATTATGCTGTTCAGTGATTTTCCTAAATAAAGTACTTCTGTCAGCTTGCCTACCTTTTATTACTCACTCTGAGATTAGTGGCAAGAGTTTTGAAGTGTTCTTCTGTGCTGTGCATTCTTTGTGGCATTTCATCCCTCCTTTCCCTTGGACACTGCAAACACTAGCAGAGGACCAGACTTAAACTTCTTTCTGTCCACAGCCAGCTTAATATTTTGATATGTGATCTGTGTGCCAAAGTTTAATTCAGAGAGCTGTTTAATCCTAAACAAAAACAAAAACAAAAGAGGTTGTTGCTGTTACAGAAGTGGGACAGCCACCCATAACTACATTTCTGCTGCTTCTTAGTCCATTATAACTCTCTTCTGCCCAGGGGGAGAAGAGAGGGAGAGGTTTGGGATGTTAAAGTACTTGCCCGAGCCCTGTGCAGAGCTGCTGTGACCAGAGCACTTCTGTGGGATGTGCGTGCTTTCCTAATAATAACATGTTTCCTAAACAAAGTTAAAAAAATTGCTTCAGTAGATGCAGTAACATTCCATTAACTTAGTGACCTGCAAAAGTACTGCAAATAAAAATAGATTTATTTTCCTGTCTCTTCCATGCCAGAGCATTTTTTTTTATTATTATTAAAAGAACCCAACAAACCTTCTGTACAGTAAAATGACATCTGCTGTCAATAAACAGTTTACATGAATCCCTGCTCTCCCTTGGCTCGCCAAAATGTGCCTATGGAGTGTAAGCTGTGCCATCACTGTGGTGATGCTGAAGAGGAGTGTGATTAGAGGATGAAGCAGGACTATCCCAGGGAGCTAAATGTGAGTGGGCCCTGTGGGAGGTGAGTTGTACACGTGACAGGAACACAGTGAATTAAATATCATTTACTTATCTTGTCTGTGCAGACAATGGGAAGAAATTAGGTGCAACAGCACAGATCAAAAGCCAACCTCCAGCTAAAAAACTTTTTAAGGGTCACAGGTTTGCAGTGAGCACTTTCTAACATAAAAAAAAAAAGCAAAGGAGTTTTCACAATACGCTGCTATGTGTAACTGCTTTGCTTTGAGAAGATGCAATCATGCCTTGCATCACATCTTGCAGTCACCTCTTGCACACAAGTGATGTGTCTTAGAAGGCACTGTGGTATCCAGAAAGGAAGAGAATAAAAACTCTGAGTAGTTAATACTGATTTCATCAGGCTTTTGTTATTTCTTCTATGAAAAACAAGATTTTTCTGTTAAAGACGTTCACTGAAAGACAGAGAACCATTTTGTGGTTCTCAGGATTTAATCCAGTTCTAATTTGAGCTAGTAAAACTGTTCCCACTGTCTTTGATAGCAGATTGTGTCTTCCTGAGGGTTTTCCTGGCCATCCCATTTGCCAGCAAACGGGGCATGAGCAGAGGCTCACCCTGTCCTGCCTTCTCTGTTCCCAGCTTGGAGCCCAAAGATGCACAGAACCACGGGCCACTAGACCTGTGTTAGTGACACCTGGGACAGTCTGTCACCTCCTGAGCTGGGGAACCTGCCCAGAAAACAGGAAAATGCTGGGATGGAACTCTGCTGGGTGTCATCTGCACGAGCTGACTGAGAAGTTAGAACTGATGTAATGAAGAAAGATGCTCAGACTCGTGTGGAGTACTGCTGTTTGCTATTCTTACAGATATGCCAGACACAAATGTGGTTTTTATCACTTTGGTTACATTAAAAGGAAAAACAAACAGGTTCTAAGTGTACCCGTGGCTCTTTATGTACGAGAATTATGCAGTTTGTGGTGTGATGCAAGATGTTATTTCATCTGCCTGAAACAAAATAGTTACATGTAGCTGTGGCTTGGGAAAATTGTTTTTTATGTTAGAAAGTGCTTGTTGCAAGCCTGTGAGCCTTGGATGTTTCGTAGCTGGAGGCTGATTTTTGCCTGACTTCTTTCTCCACGTTGTTATATTCACTGGCTGGTGTGTTCTGTGAGGTGTCTGCATGGGCTGAGCCACAGCAGGTAGGGCAGGACCTGCTGAAAGAAACCTCGCAGCTCCCCTCAGGTGAGAGAGGCAGCCTGTGGGGTACGAGGAGCTCTGCTGCTCTTGGCAGCTTCAGGTCTGCATTCCAGTATCTCTCCCGATGGCTCTTACATTGGGTCTCTATTTTAGTTTCCTTTTTTAAAAATGCTTTTTAATTGTTGTTTTTAGTTTATTCTATTTCGCTTATGTTATCTCATTCTGAAAGTTATGTTCCTGATAACAAGCTCTGCAAAAAACTCCTTGAGAGGAATGAGGATGCAGATCCCAGGCGGCTGTGCGGCCGTGATTTGTAAAAATCTCTCGATCTCTTTAGGAAATACCTTTGGTTTGTCACCATAAAGTCATACAGACACTTCCAGTAAAATGTCTCTAGGCTTTTCTTCCTTGATTCCTGTTCCCCACTAAGAAAACAGGGAAGGACAAAGCTGATGTGACTCACCCGTGGTGATGTGACTGCTGGAGGGGGCGAGGGAGGGTGTGGGAATCACAGCTCCTGTATGGGAAGGGTGGTTGGAGCTGATGGTGTTACACACAAGACCAGTCATGCATGAGGTTTTGTTGTCTTTTCGAGGCAGTTTTGGAATGACTTCACATCTGAGTGTTAGGGAAGGACTCCCAGAATGGATCTGCACATGAAAAGGAGTTTTTTGACAGTGCCTAACAGCTGAGGTTTGAGCGATTATCCGCTGCAAAGGTGGGAATTGTTGTGGGTAGCTGTGCTAAATTTTCATATCCAGTGGAAGATCCTCTCCATCCAACCTCCTCCTCTTGTCAGCAAGGAGAGCTGCTTTGGGGAGGATCCACTTCAGGCACAGCTGAGCAGGCTTGAACAGTTACCAGAGATGTGACTGGCTGCTTTTCTTTCATTCTCCATTTGGGAGCATCCCATAGGTTTTCCCTCTGCTGTGAATATCGTATCAGCTCACAGCCTTTTAAAGCTTGAAGAGGCAGAGAAGTTGAAATTTCCTCAGGCCTCCATCGTGCAGTGCCTGTGAGATCCCTCCCTGGCTGCATCCCGGATGCTCTCCGGGTGTGCAGGGACCGGCAGTGCTGTCACCATCGTCCCTGGCCTCGTGGTGGGGAGTCCCCTGCACCCCAAACCCTGTGACATCATCCTCACTAGAGAGCCTCTGCCCAACCCTTTTCTCTCTCAAAGAAAGTGAGTGTTGTCTCTGCTTGGGAATTGGGATGGGTTGTGTTGATACCCTTAAAAATGTCGATTTTCCCAAGCTTGTGCCTTCAGGCAGGAATCAGCAACAGCTAGAGGTGAGTGCAAGAGCTGGGCCTGCCTTTGCTCTGGGGACGTGCACACTGTCAAAAGCTGAAAGCTTTAATTCCTCCAGCTCTCGGGGCCAAGAGTAAGGAATTCCAAATTAAACAGATTAGCTGCAAGCTCTGAACTTCTCCCAGCTGTGCCTATGCCCCAGAGAGTGAGCAATGTAAATAAAAGGTCACATTGCACTTTGAAGTTGGTGTAATTTTGACTATTACACCAGTTCCTTATTTTCTAAAATGAGTAATGCAGTGGGAGGCTTAATCCATATCCCAAATATAAGAAAATGCCAAGAAATTCCTATTTCCCATCAGTTGTGGCTTTTGTTTATGTTTATTTCAGACCTATAGACTGGATACATTTTTTTTTATGTGTATCTAGGATAGAAAAAACAGAGTTAAATAGAAGTGCAGCCACATGTAGTATCAAAGTAAAATTTGAGGCAAATCATCATAAATCAAGCAGTATTTTATGCAGAAGTTGTGCTTCAAGGTTTTTTTTTTTTTTTTTTTTTTTTTTTTTTTTTTTTTTAGAGTTAAGTAATAACCAAAACAGTGACACAAAGAATATGGCTGCAAAACACAGAGATAAATCTGCCATGTTTTACTTGGATATCACAAGGGCTTAGAAACATTTAGGACTTTTTATATACCATATGTGCTTTATTGCTTAAACTGCAGAGAATTTGTACTTCCCTGCGAGACTATTGCAGTCTGTGGCAAAATGCTTGAAGAATTGTCTGGGTGTTTGTAGAAAGAACAGCAACAACTCATGGTGTGGTTGTGGGACAGCTTCACCACAGCGTGCACAGGATGCAGAGCTTTGCATTAAATTTCTATATGGCCTGTGTGCAACAGACAACCTTGCTCCTGGAAATAAAATTGGCTTGTAGTAGTGTATGGGATCCAGAGTTTTTCTGGAAGGGTGGAAATAAAAATGGCCAGGCACTGTCTACAAACAGAGCAGCTCATGTGAAGAGCCCAGCTTATTTAGAAGGGATTGTTTAACTCTTTTGTCACACTGTGTGTAGATGAATCTGGGGGGTTTTTTTGAGCTTGGAGCAAGTAATGAGGCTGGTGTTTACCCAGCTGAACAAGTGGCACACATAAGGTACGTGCTTGGGTGTTACAAAGGGAATTTGTTTACAGGATGTGTTGCTTAACATTTCTGGAGCTGCAATGGCCTCTGGAGCTAGAGAGGCAATAAGGAATGTATTTATAAAATTATATTTTTCTGTGTGTTGGGAGTGTGAGTGCTGTCTGTTAAACACTGCCTTTACTTGCTTTATGCTTTGCAGAAGGGAGGTGTTTCCTTGACCTTCCTCTTTAGCTGACCCCATGCTCCTCCAATATTTTAAAAGAGGACCTTTATGTTTGAACATAAGGGGACGTGCTTGAGGGTTTTAATTGGTGCCAAATTTTAGGGAAGACCCCTGAGAGGGAGATGTGCGGGGGTCCAGTCGTGCCCTGTGCAGGTTCGGTGCTGCTGCTGTGAAGGGGTGACAGAAGGCCGTGCTGTCACAGCGTGGTGGGGACATTGCTGGTGGCACGTCAGCAGCCTCAGCTCGCTGAGGACCCAGGTGCCTCTGGATTAAAAGTGCCAAAGCCTTGGGATGCACCTTAGAGTGAGTAGGGAGTTTTTATCAGTGCTCAGTGTAGGAAGAGGTAACGATATCCCCCAGCAAGGCATGGAAGTTGAGCCATGTTTTTGCTGCAGATTTGATCTGGGATTTCTGAAGCAACAAAGGACCCAGTGATAGCTACAGCCTATGAAATCTCTCAATAATAGGATAGGGTTTCTCTTCTTTCCGTCCTCAAGGTATTAAAATGAAGAAATAAAGCTGCAATGACTGCTCATTAAATGCTGAGGGAGTGTGTTAATCTGATAAATTGGAAGATTGTTTTCAGGCAGAAGAGGATGAATTGAAATGAATTGCAAATTTTGGGTTCACTGCAATTAATGCACCTAGGATCAACTGTTACTTCAGCCAGATTTTTTTTTACTGGCAGTTTCAATATTCTAAAAATGGTATTTCCTGCCTCCTATCTGAAAAAGATACCACATGTGCTTGTAATTTAAATGTCACAGGCCACATAACATGTGTGATCAATGGTATCTTGTATCATTTTCCTTTAACCCAAAGCATTTGGGTTACATTTATGTGGGTCCCATGGGGGGGGGGGGGGGTGGAGGGGTGGACCTTTGCTTTTTGGAGGCAAAATACATTTATCTTGAAGCCTGGGTTTTATTTTGATTTACAGGAAAAATGTCCTAGTTCATAGGAAGGAATTTGGAGCATGGTTTAGGACAAAATAGAAATTGAAAGCATTACTTTATTGCTTTGTGCAGATGTAAAAGAATCAGAGAACAAGTGATGTAAAGCAGCATAAGACTGATTTTTTTTTTTAATACTAGATGAGTGGTGCTATCCTTAACAGACAAGAGTTGCATTTCCTTTTATTAGCATGACATTATCCAATCAGCTTGCAAAAATCCATTTGGGCTTTTTTCCTCCATTCCTAGTAGTCATTTCTGGGGATCAGTGAGCAACAGTAGGGGAACCACTATCTATTTCAACACTTGTTGCATTTGTGTTTTTTATTATCATCAGCATCTTTTTTCTTTTAAAAAACTCACATGTAACTGCAACAGCAACAAGATGTGAAAGCTGCAGCCTCTGACAGGTACACTGAGGGCATTGTGACTGCAGAGGAAAGTGGTTTTTTTCCACTTTTTTCCATCTGGGAAAGTGGTTTTCTTCATTGACACTTACTGACTGAAGTTAAATGTTTGGCAGGTGGAGTTCAAACATCTTTTTGTTTTGCAATGGGAAAAAAAAAACCCTGCCAAATAATCTGAAACGTCACATTTTAAAATGGGAGTAGTAACAGACCCTGGAGGAAACCCCCCCGAACATCTGGGAATAATAAAGGACACTGAAAAATTCCATTTCTAACAAGAAAGGGAAATACTCTGCAAATGTGTTCTTTATTGTGAACACCTGATTTTGTGATTTCTTTTCCATTGGTGCATCTCAGTGTTGTGTGATTTGCCCCTTGAGTGTGGCTGTGGTCACACTGGAGGGTTGTGGCAGCATCCCCAGAGCCCCTCTGCACAGAAAGGCTTCTCTCCCATCCACATTGTGGTTTTTTTCCTCTCGCTGGCCATCCCTTATCTCTTGTAAATGCCAGATGAGTTTTTAATGGCAGCCTTTGAGGCTGTTTCCTTATGTTCTCTTGTGCGCCAGGCTGCCCAGTGTCCCAGCTGTTCCAGGAAAAAGCCACATCCCGAGTCAGCATCACGTTAGCTGCTCTTAACAAATGAGGCTTTGAGAAAGGGGCTGAAAACTTTGAAACTTCAGCTCCAGAAATAATTAATGCTGAAAGAGCCATGGTGGCAACCAGAGGGAGAGGAGGAGAAGGGTGTGATATGGGAGGAAAAAAATGATGACCAAGTCAGAGAGCAAATAGCTGTGATTTTTCTTTCCATTGCTGCGCTTTATGATGAAGTGATTGTGTGGGCAAAGGATACACTGGTAGTTGTGTGTGTCTGAGCTATGACAGTAATTTGTACTTGTTTGCTCCTTTTCTTTCTCTCTTTCTGTAAGTGGTGATTAAAGTGCTTATAAAATAACTAGCATAGTGCAAATATTTTTCTGAACAAAAAGGTCGAGAGTTCAAAAACTAATGAAGGAGCAGAGTTCCCCTCTGTTGAGAGCTCCCTGTTGGTCAGCCTCAGAGTAAGCAGATTTATGGCACTTTCTTACTGGCTACAAACTACCCCAGAAATAATGGAGTAATGATAAAAATAAAGACTTGTAGCACAAGTTTCACTTGGCTGAACTGTAGCATGTCTAGAAGTGGACTGTTCTCTATGTGTTACAGATAAAGAATGGCTTTTATGGTTATGTGATTCTGTAGTGCCATGCAATTAAACAGCCGGACTGTGGCTCTCTGTGCATGAAGGGCAATAGCCCTAAGTGATCATTAGCTGACCTTAATTAACAGAGCAATGTACATGCAGGTGGTTTTTGTCTGTGCCAGCTCCGCCTTCCTTGTGCTTTCAGGCAAACGCAGATGTGTTCTGACAGAACAAGAGTAACTTTCTATCAAATGAGCCATGTTTATATGTGCCCCCCTGATGTTTCATTGTACTCCATTCCTCCTCAGGCATTGGCAATTTTTTTCTTGCTCCCTCATCAGGCAGGAGCAGTGGGAAGGAAAAACTTTGGGGACAACATGCCCTGCATGAGGATGCAACGAGCATTTAAATTTCAGCGCACAATTTAGAACCATGAAGGCAAGATTAATGATTTACTGGTTGCAGTCCTGCTCAGAGGACACCCAGCTGAGCCCTTTACCAAAGACACTTTGTTTGATGAAGTGTAGTTTATTAATTGGTTTAAAGACCTGTCCTTTTTCCAGGCCACCAGCCAATTCAGTGCTTGGCAGATGTGAGTGTTGTTACTTGGCCTTGACTTGTGTTTCATCAGCGTTTTGTCTGCGGTGGAGGCTTGCAGTCTGCTCCTCAGCAGGAATGTACTGCTCATCCTTAGGGCTAAGTTCTTGTTTAAAAGTTTAATGCCTTTCCAATGCTTCCTTATAACATGTCCAGTTTCCAAGAGTGTAAGCCTGGGTTGAAGGAGCTGATGTAAAGGGATTCCTGCCCAGGTCTGGCAGGCATCCAGGTTTTTTCCCTGATGACAGCAGCATGTGTACCTTTGCCATCAGCACTGAGTTGCTACAGCTTTTCATCAAAAAAATAATCCCTTCTCTCCCTCCTGACTCTATTTTTGGAAACAGCTACACCATTCTTAGTAAAATGCTGGGAAGGAGGGGAAACCTTACCCGGAGCAGATGCCCGGTATGGAAAAATCTCTGTCCATATTTGAAATTATGAATAAGCTGCACAGTATTATGTTGTATATAATGAAGCTGAAAGTGTTATTCAAGCAGTCCTGTACTGCCGTGGGGCATTCTGCTCTCTCTGATTGAGAGGCTCTGTACATCAGATGCTCTGAACAGCTCGTAGAGCTTAGAATTCCCTTCAATTCCCAGCCTGGGAGAGCAGTGGGGATTCATGAGCAGTTTATCAGTTTCTACACAGCTTTCTCAGATTATACATGTAAAACAAAATAGACTGGATTTGTGAACTGCCTGCAAATTTGAGCTTTGTGTGATTTGAGTTTGATTTGAATCATGTTTATTGTTTCTTCGTAGATGGCTTGCGGGTGATGCATTGTGCAAGTGCCTCAAGTTTTCCTACAAGATGTGTTCCCCAAATCCAGCAAACTGGGTCACCTTTGATGATGAGCCTCTCTTCCAGTCACCTCAGAAACTGGTTGACAATCAGAGTAGAACCAAACCGAATGGCCTTAAGCTCAACCTCTGCAGTGTTCATGAGTCTTCAAGTAGGTCGTCCTCTACAGGCAGCACTCCGCTCTCATCTCCTGTAGTTGATTTCTACCTAAGTCCTGGACCCCCCAGCAACTCTCCACTTACTACACCTACCAGAGACTACCCAGGAAACCCCTGCATTCCAAAGTCTGGGATTCACATGCTTTACCCCATCCCTGAATGGCCATCAAATGTTAACCCTTGTCCATCCCCTGGGATTTGCTCATCCCTAGCCTCGCAGAAACCAAGCAGCCTTCCTTTGAGCCCCATACCTAATGACCATCCAGGTAAGACTTTGGTCTCCAAATCAGCAGATGAAGGAAGTCCTAACCCACCAGAAAGCTGCGAGGAGCTGGCTCCAGGACAATTCCCATACTTCCACAGTGACTGTGCTTTTTCCAGTCCTTTTTGGAAGGAAGGGTGCTCCCTCAGCATGTCAGCAGCTAATGCTAGCATGCACAGGAAGGACAAAGTGCTTGACAGGAGTGGGTGTCATCCTAGAGACAAAGAAACATGTCATGATCAGAAAAGCCTTAACCAGGGCTCCTTCAGTTACATCTGTGAGAGGCTTGAACACCTACAAGCTGACAGCTGTGAGGCTGTGGAAAACCCACCCATCTCCAGCACCCAGGCGTGGCACAAGCTCTCCCCCACCATCCCACGCAGCCTTTTCAGGAGCCAGAAATCAGATGGGTGGCCATTCATGCTGAGGATTCCTGAGAAGAAGAACATGATGTCGTCTCGGCAGTGGGGCCCCATTTACCTGAGCGTCCTGGCTGGAGGGGTGTTGCAGATGTATTACGAAAAGGGCCTGGAGAAACCTTTCAAGGAATTCCAGCTGCAGCCGCAGTGCAAGCTGTCCGAACCCAAACTGGAGAGCTACAATGTCTCAGGAAAAATCCACACTGTGAAGATCGAGTGCGTGTCTTACACGGAGAAGAGGAGGTACCACCCCAAAGTAGAGGTGATCCATGAGCCAGAGGTGGAGCAGATGTTGAAGCTGGGCACCACCGATTATAACGACTTCACCGATTTCCTTGTGACGGTCGAGGAGGAGCTCATGAAACTTCCTACTGTTTCCAGACAAAAGAGGAATTACGAAGAGCAAGAAATGACTCTGGAAATAGTGGATAACTTTTGGGGGAAAGTCACTAAGGCAGAAGGAAAACTCGTAGAAAGTACGGTCATCACACACATTTACTGCCTGTGTTTTGTGAACGGCGGTGCTGAGTGTTTTCTCACCCTGAACGACCTGGAGCTCCAGAAGAGGGACGAGCGTTACTTTGAGAAGGAGCAGGAGAAGAAGTGGATCGATATTCTCGACTGCCATTTCCATAACTGTGTCAAAGCACAGGAATTTGAGCAGTCACGGATTATTAAGTTTACACCCCCGGACGCCTGCAGGCTGGAACTGATGCGTTTCAGGACACGCTACAATGGGCAAGACCTTCCCTTTTCTGTGAAGGCTGCAGTGGTGGTTCAGGGGGCATACATTGAACTTCAGGCTTTCATAAACATGTCCTCAACTGCTCAGATCCCGACACGTTTACCCTCTGTGAAATACTGTGAAAATGTTATGATACGCTTTCCTGTTCCCACACAGTGGATCAAAGCACTTTGGACTATGAACCTCCAAAGGCAGAAGTCCCTAAAAGCGAAAATGAATAGGAGAGCATGCCTTGGGGCTCTGCATGAGGTTGAATCTGATCCCGTCATCCAAGTCTCGGTTGGAACAGCAAAATACGAGAGTGCCTACAGGGCCGTGGTGTGGAAGATTGACAGGCTTCCAGATAAAAATTCAAGTAAATAATTTGTGCTGTGGGCTTGGGTGTGTGTCTTCACTGGGTTTGTGCTTGTGTACCTCCATCAGCTGTCGTGGTTTGGGTTTTTATCTGTGGGATGCTGTTGGTAGAAGTGAGAATAATCTTTCAGGAAAAGGAGAATACAGACTTATAAATTTCTTTAAACATGTTTTCATAATTAATTTGATGGAGGCAGGTGTACTGTCAGTCACTTCAAGTGTGTGGTATCATGGAAGCAGAACTGATCATTCTGAGTAATCCTGAAGTCCATAGTAGTAAGGCTGAGGGAAGGGTTTATGCTTCCTGTGTACCAGCTGGGCAGTTGGTGGGATGGGAAGCAGAAATTGGTAAAATAATTTATTAACCAAATATCACAGAGCTAATCGAAAATGTGGTATTGTCACTGCTGGGTCTTGGCTTTCGAGCATCATTTAAGAAATGGTAGGTATGATACAGAACTAGAAGGTGCTGTGGTTGAATTTGCTGTAGGAAGTGCTGTGCTTTTGCAAAGGCTGGTTTCTATTACCTCTTTCATGGGTTTGTGCATTGAGATTGTACATTCATGGCAATAACTGCACTGACAAAAAATGCCTCCCACTTTATTCCCATTTCTTTCTGGTGGTGGTACCTCACTGAAAACTTGTAGCAGTACAAACAGCTGCGTTTTTAATTGCACACGTGGAAGTAGTTAATTTACTTTACTTTAAAGCCGAAAATATGACTTTTTGAAGAAGAAAAATATAAAGACTTGGGTTTAAAATTCCAATTTTTAGTCATATGACCAGTATCTTTCTAAAGACATATAGTACTTTTTTAAAGGCATAAAAATTCTTGAGGAATACAGTATCCTGCTTCAAGTTCTGTAGAGTGAAGGCATTTGATCCTTTGCTTGATCCTTTGCATTATGTGTACCTGAAGCTTTGGGGATCTGTGTAAGACAAGGGCACCTGTTAAAGCATTTAATGTAAAATATCTGTAAAATCTGTACTTTTGAAAATGGGGGTAAGTGTATGTTACTAACATATGGATTGTCTTGTATTATCCTGTCTGGGCTAACTGCCTCTTTAAAATGTCCAGAAAAGATTTTACCTTCTTAAGTCCCGGGTTCAGGCATTCTACTACTAAGCCAGGACTAATGGTGGGGGAAGAGCAATGACAGAGAGAGGGAAGTGAAGGGCATGGGCTGGGGAGACTGAAAAGTGGACAGGGAGGGCAGAGGAGTGGTGGAGAGATGTAGGAGAATGAGAAGGCAGAAGATTCTTCAGGTCTTCAAAACCCCTGTCCTGCACTCCAGGTTTCAGAGATTTGCACCATGTTGCTATGACCCCTGGGTTTTCCCAAGGCTTGCAGGACTGTTTGGGTAGCTTTTAGTATTCTTTGCTATTTAATGTAGGGTTGCTTCTGCAAAATCAAGTCAGCAGTTTAGGCAGTTTTAAAGAAGATTCTAACTCTTATGAATTTCCTGCAGTTCTTTCACCTGAAGAGTTAATGTGCACAATTAACTTCAGATTTAAGTTATTGGAAAGGAAGAACTGGGGTTTTTTTTGAGGCATTCTACAGCTCTACATTATTTTCTACCAGTAGCTTAAACTTCTGACATTTGAATAATTCCTCTAGCTGAGATCTGCAGAATCATTTGTCTCTGTTAAATGTTCGTGCGTTTGAAAAAAACATTTTGGTAGTAATACTGCCCAGTCAAATTTTAAACCTCTACATCAAGTGCTCTGTACACAGTTAAGAGTTTAAAAATAGAGTTGTCCCAAGGCGTGCCAAAAGTCTGGAGACAGTCAAACTAATAGAAATATGTAAACTTTCATAATGTGTTTACCGCAGGCGGAAAAATATGCTGAGGATTTTGCTTTCAAAAAGCCTTTGTCCAAGGCTTCTTAAAATTAAAAAAAAAAAAGGAAGGGAAAATGAAAGGTTGCTTACAGTTATATTGTGGCTCCATTTATAGACATAGAAATATGTTAATATCCACTGGATTCTGCTGAAGTGTTTTCTTGGAAAAGTGCTGGCAAAGTGAAGTCAGTAGGAGCTGCAAGAAACACCAGACTTTTAAAAGCTGTCTGTGCCTATTCATATATATAGATACTGTATTTGGAGTCAGAATTTTAGCATTATTTTTAAAAAAATAAAAGAAAGGCAAAAAGCTCTGAAGGGCTGATCCAGTGAAATTTCTGCAAATTGAGTCTCTGTTTGTGAAACTGGGGCTTAGTGTAAGGAACTGCGGAACATGTTATGATTTTAGCACAGTACTGGGGCCAGACTTTGCAGTGGAGAAGCTGTGTCAGCTGCTTCCCAGGGAGTTCCCAGGGAGCAAGGGAGAGACTAAACTGCAAAGCACTGTGCTTTAATCACTCACTGTGTAAATTTGAGCCCTGTGATTTTTCCTGCTAGAACACCTCCAGTCTTGAGCTGTTGTGTAAAGCAACAGTTCTTCAGCTGATTATTTTTTATTTCATTCTGCATCATGGAGCCACTGAGGAAGCAGTGACTAAACAAGACAGCAAACTGGAGCTTGAGGAGATTGTGGCTGCTGGCAGCCTTGTTACAGCATCTGTGCACAGACTCTGCTGTGGGAGGTGATGTGGTTCCCAGGAACCACCAGGTGCTGCTTTTCTTATTCTCCAAACTGCCCAGGTGGAAACTCAAAGCCATGGCTTTGTCAGGTGGGCTCCATCCCTGCCCAGCCACCTCCTTCTGGCACTGGCACCACAGTGAGCTGGTGCTTGGTGGTGCTACTGTCCCACTCCTCTATTCCCTATGCACTTTTCCCAGCAGGCTGGAGAAATGTACCCATTTAGACATAGCTGCAGGAGTTACTAACTTCTGACAACCCTAATGTATGTAAATCTGTTCTTAGTAATTGTTTATGTTTTCATGTTCAAAGTAAGAGAACTGGACCTATTTTGGCAAAACTAGAATTATTACATGACTAAGATAACCAGTACATTATTTTGGCTTAAATTGCTTTGTTTCATGAGCCTTTCTCAGATCAAGCTTGCTTGAATGCTACTTATACAGGTAAAAAAAGGCCAAACTGTGTTAATAAATGCAAAGTTAGATTATTAATTGCTTTTGAAATGCTTTTTGAATTCTAAATGATATTTGGAATTTGGTTTCATAGTTTTACTGATCTTTTGTTTGTTTGTTTTGGCTTTTTCATTGGTATTCCTTGGAGACAGAGCAAGAGTTTGGAATACTTTTAGGAAACAAGAGCCAGATTTTCAGAGTAGGGCAGACTAAAATTTCTCAATTCACAGAAGTCTTAACAAGTTGCATAAACATCTAAATTGCAGGGTTTCTGTCTCATAAGTTAGATAGTAAAAGCTCAGTAATCTCCCCAGATTTTTCTGGTTGCCTCTCAGGAGTGGTTTGATTTCATCAGTCCAGGTGGTCATGTGTTGACAGTGCCTGATGGGCCACATTTTGGATAGCTGGGCTTGAATATGTCATCTTGAATATCTCAGGGCTCTGAATATGTCACCTTAGCACACTGTGCCTGCTCCAACCTACCTGTCTTTCTACAGCACCATGTGTTCTCTCCTTCTGGCCAACACCTGGCTTTTTCAGCATTACAGCTTATTTTGCAAAAGGATCTTCAACACACAGCCTCTCTTTCTTCTTCTAACTCCAGTGTAACACAAGGCCTGGTAAGCAGTGGTTTCATGGAGCAGAGATGAAAAGAACTTCTCAGTTTTAGGTGAAAACTGGGGGGATGTTCAGAGTCTTCCAAAATGCTTTGTCAGTCACTTTGTTGTCTGACAGCCGATGGGAAGAAGTTGCTCTACGCTCCTAGCACAGCCCAGCGGTGGCAGAACTTCTCCACAAGTGAAGAGGTGAGTACTTCCCTTTGACATTGGTGTTGGTACAAGAGACAGATGGGCTGGGGGAACCCTGTGTTTTAGGAATAGGCAAAAAGGTCCAATGGAATCTGCTCCAGAGGACCCAAGGCATTATCCTTATACAAATCCCAAACCTGTCGTCTCTGGCTTTTCAGGTTACCATCTAAGGAAAAGGAAGCACCCCAGAATTCACTGCATCCCAACACCAAGACCACCTCATGGCTGTCAGTCAGCTGGAATATAAACCCAGATGTTTCTTTGGATGGCCCTCAATCACAACTATGCCATGTCTAACAGGAAAACCTGCAGCAACAGCCCAAGAGGTATGGCTCATCTGTGCCTGGACTCAAGTGGACATCTGATATCCAACATTTACCATCCGATATCTGCCCAGGAAAATTCCAAGCAGTGATTTTTATCTGGATTAAATTTTTCAGAAGACAATTTGTTAGACAATTCCTATTGCTATTTGTTCCTTCATAGGCGTCTCCCCCAAAAAACTCAAGAAGATTCTGAATTTTATCTCCAAAAGCCCTTGGATGTATGCTGGTTGCCTTCTACCACAAATTAAGTACAAGCAGCAAACCCTTTTTCCTCAGATCCTTGATTAACCACAGCCCTAGAGGGATTGGCCTTTTCCCTGGCCAAGACATGCCATGCCGTCTTGGTGCTGCAATTCCTGCTGTCCTCCCCACGTTGCTTCACTTGTGGCTGGCACTGTGCAGCCCAACCCAGGAAACAGCACAAAGAGCAGGTCAAGTAAGTGTGTTGCCAAGCTGCATCCTGGCGCCACCATGGGAAAGGGGAGCAGGTCCTGGGAGCCAAAAGGAGCACAGTTCAGATGGGATGACATCTTGCAGTGTGGCTCTGGAACAGGATGTTCCTCGTGGTGTCCTGTTGCTGGGATGGTGGAGGACTCAAGGATGGAGAGGTCCATGTTAACAGAGGCTCATTCCACCATATCCAGACAGTCTGGAAGAGGGACTGACGACCAAGAGAGTGTTCGTGCAGCAGAAATGACCTTGGACACAGCAAGAGGTGACCAGCAGCAGATCATGGACAAGGCTCACATCACAGAGGTGCAGAGATCTGCCTGTCCCTGGGTACATGAGTGATGAAACACCATCTCCTCCTCACACTTGTTCTGTGCTCCAGTTTCATTCTGAAGACATTGGCACGTGGCTGTAATCCTTATTTCTGACTTTGTTCCCTCTTCTATTTCCATAATAAAGTCCCTGATGTTACAGTTTTACTTGTCTCTGTGTTTTGTGTTATTGTCCTCAGACTTCAGCCATATGCTGCATGCCCCTGGCATGGCACTGCTTGCAAACTGGGAATATTTGTGCTCCAGTGCCTTGCAGGACCCTGTCCTGAGGTGTGCCCAGAGGTCTGTGTAATGTTACAGGGCAAACCTGCAGCACAGACAGGCACCCAGCCCAAGGCTCATAGCCCAATGGAGATGCAGCTTTTTTATTTATTTTTGCCTTACCAAATGCCTGTGAGCCTGTGGATGTGGAATATTAGCATGATTTTCCCCAGGGGATGGATAAAGCTCAGTTAATGTTAACTCCATCTTCAGTGTTTCCTTCATTCTGATACGGAATTGATTCCTGTCACTGGAGGAAGTCAGTGCATAAAGAATGGGACATTTTTTCCTGAACTTCGAGATTCCATTCAGTGTAATGGATGAAAACCAAATATACACTGCCAGGCTTGCCTTTGACAAAATACAGGCAATCCTTTCTCTTCTTCTTTTTATTTTTTTTTCCCTGCCTGCAGCCAAAGCACAGTTAGTTGTCTATGCTGATGATTAAAATCCTGGAGAGAAGGAGAAATGCAGAATTGCTACGTTTTGCCCTAAAGAATTTGGAGAGGATTCTTTTCATTGTATTAAATTGTATGATTCTGCTTTCACACACACAGTCAGTCTGCTGACTCCAGTTGCTTTGGGAAGCAAGCTTTCACCCTGTGTTCCTGTGTGCCAGGAGAAGGGCTTGCCCTTATCATTGCCACATGTAAGAAATGCTGAAGCAAGTGATCCTTAGGGTCATCCCTAGGATGATTAAAGTAATTCAGAATATGCTGCACAAATCCCGAATGACTCTGCTTTATAACGTCACAGTTATTTTAGCAGTATTTTTTTTGGTTTTTTTTTTTTTTTGAAGAAATGGGGTATGTTCTTTTCCAGACTAGACAGGGACTCCAGGTAGCCTTTATCCTGGCAGGTGGGATGTATCTTTTTTGAGCAGCACTCTGAGCTGCACCTTTATCTTCCTGCTGTGGACACAGTGTAATAAATGATGGTACACTAGATGGCTGTAGTACTTGAAATAAGCACTGCAGTAAAATTTCTACAGCACAGAGCTCTGGAAAGGGGGTTATTGGACACAGGGCAGCATCTCTGCCTTGACTACACTGGGACCTTCCAGTTTTCCTTTTTCTGTCAGAGTAAGAAATGCATTTTTAAGGGAAAACCGATATTCCATCAAATAGTTTGAATTTAGCAACAAAGCTCTACATTTGTAATATCCTCTCAATGAGAAGCTGCAAGGATCTGGTAAATCTTGTGCAAATTAATTTGTAAAATTGTAGTGACTGTGACTAGTGTGCAGAAGCAGACAGAAAATGGACAAGGGACCACCTTATGCCCAAATAGCAAAAGATTATAGATAGAATAACCTTGTATCAAACAACAGCTCTGTGTTTATAAAAGGTAAAACTCTGCTCTCTTGCTAGGAGACGAACCTAAACAAAGATAATTCGCTAATGGTGTGGTGGTTTTCTTTTTCTTTCCCAAGGTTTGGATCATCCACACAGCCTGTCTTACAAACTGGAACTGGGATCAGACCAGGAGATACCCTCTGACTGGTACCCATTTGCTACTGTCCAGTTTGTTGTTCATGACACCTGTGCCTCAGGAGCAGAAGTGAAGTCCCTGGGCATAGAGAGCGACCTGCAGCCCCAGAAACACGTGGTTCAGAAAGCTTTTTACAATTGCCAGGTATTCTCAGAGCTATGCTTTCCATGTTTTCTTCCTCTTCTCCCTCCCTGCTCCCCCATACAGTATTTGAAAAGCAAATATGTTTTGTATTCGAAACATATCTTGCATGTACTTTTGATAATGACTTTGAGCAAAAGAATCATTTAATAATAACTCCTTGTCTGATCAAAGATGAGACTGAAAACTTGAACTGTGAATGCAGCTTTTTTTTCCCCTCATTTGAGCTATTTTTGGGAGTACTGTTTTTGAAATCTGTTGGGTCTGGAAATATTTTGATTTTGTGTCAAAGCTCTTTTTCATGCTGTTGCTGCAGTTCACACTTTCCGTGTCCAATTATTTGCTAATTCTGCCTGCTGTTTTTTATTTTCTACCTGCAGGTTGAAATTGAAAAGAAGTGGATTAGGCTTGATGGAGAAGACCCAGATAAGGCTGGCAACTGCCTAATGCAATGAAAGAGGACAGGAGGCACCGTCATAGGATATTAGTAGGGATCAATTTACATAGGAAATTCTATTGTTAGAAGAAGCGCAGTGACCTAGATTAGGGTAAACACTGTCATTGAATTTTTTTTTAGTGCTTATGGGTTTGAGTCTGCAAATCAGTGCTGATTGGACTGGCCTGCATTCAAGTAAACTTCCTGTCATGGGAGTCCTGGTGTGAGTAAGGTCTCCTTGTCAGAGCAGCAGGATGTGAGCACTTCACTGACTGATTCTAATGTATTGTTTTCCTGTTGTGTATCTGTGACTGGGGAATGATCTCATACTCCCTACTGAAACCTAATGGCACTACTCAAAAGGTTCCTGTCACTTGGACATGTACTATTTAGTAATAAAAACTTCCAGAGTGCTTATGATCTATCAGCACCTGTGTAAGGTCCAGAAGGACCAATTACATTTTTTAGTGCTGTTTGAAAACTCAAGTCCCTCATGTTTTGCCTCCCCTTGATGTATGTGAGTAGAACAAGTCCAAATAATATTCTCAACAAGAGCCTTAATTAATGAGTTGGAAATTGGGTGATTTCATTGGGAAAAAGGGTTCTCTGCAATAACACTCTTTATTCTTCTGTGGCTGCAGCTGTTCCCTCCTCAGCACTTTTTAGGTTCACTCAAAGTAATCTCTTGGGCAAAAAAACCCATATGGCAGATGTGATTGAAGTCTCTGTGCCAGCATTAGACAGTTCCTTTTCACTGCTGCAGCAAGTGAGAGAAGGGGTGGATTCTCAGTGAGTGTAAATCAGTCCAGGGCCATTTCATCTGATGAAACTTGGAGAATTTACACCAGAGGAAGCTTCCTCCCACGAGCTGGAGAAAAGACTGGTTGCTGCTGTTTGCTCTGTGACTCCTTTAGGATGCAGGTTCCAGATGTTGGTATGGAAACTGCAGGAGCTGTGGCTTTGAGTAACTTTCAAGACATGCATGGAAAGGGAGACGTTTTCATGCTCCAGGCTCTAAAGGCATTTTCCATGGGGAAGTAATGCAGGAATGGACTGTCACAAGAGACATGAAGCTGTGATGCTTCATCAGGCAGCCTGAGCTGCTAATCACTAATGTCAATGTGTTAATTGTGTTTTCAACAAACAATTGGCCTTTAGGGAAAGGTTCTAATACTTCCCTTCAACCATTATCCCCTTTGCCATTTTTTGCAAGCTGTAATTCCAGTTCTGAAACAATTTTTTTTTTTTTTGGCTGCAGTTTTCTT
Source organism: Onychostruthus taczanowskii (assembly GCF_017590055.1). Taxonomy (NCBI): domain Eukaryota; kingdom Metazoa; phylum Chordata; class Aves; order Passeriformes; family Passeridae; genus Onychostruthus; species Onychostruthus taczanowskii. The sequence continues at coordinate 2,945,906 of NW_024505893.1, read as the reverse complement.
AAAATTAGCCTTACTTCAAACTAAAATTAGTGGAGAACAAAAATATAGGAATGCACTGTCTCACTTTATATTTTGTACAGTTTGTAACTGTTTATATGAACACTGTGTGAAAAATACAGATAAATGGTATTCCCCAAAAGTAGAAATATGTGGGATATACACAGAGAAAATTACCAGTCTGAAGAAATAGAAGACCATAATATGAACCTAGTTCATCACAATAAACTTTTCCCCCCATCCAGAAGCTGAGAATGAAATGGTAATAGATTCTATAGTAAGTCCTGAGGGCAGGTTTTTTATGGGTATTGCATTGCCAAAGCCCCAAATAGACTATTATGGTATTTGGGCTTCTCTATATATCCCTTTTTATTAGCAGATTATATTGTTATAAATCTAAGCAAGCGTTGGGACTGTAGTAGTGATCCAAATATGTCTCAGCTGTTGCCTCCTCTGTCTGTGTTTTGACTTGAGAAGCCATTAGCACCTTCAAGTCATGTTTGGTGTTTTATTAATATTTAATTTTCGTTTATATTCTTCTCAGCTGAACTAAGGGGCACAGCGTTGCCACCAGGGCAAAGTGTTTATACTTGGCGACATGGCAAGCTCTGCAGTTTGCTGAAGTCCATGGCTGTACTACGACTACAATATTTATTAACCTCTTTGCTCAGTGAGGTAGAGGAAGGAAAATATGCATTGCAATAACCTGCAGTTACCTTTGCCTGGGGTGGACTTGTTTTGATTGGCATTAAACAGCTAACTCAGTAAACCTATTAACAGTGGTTGCTCTCCAAAGCCTGTCTCGCCCAGCTGCTCCCTATTTTTCTGTTTTTACAAAGGAGGAACCTGAATATCTCCATTCCATCTCTCTTTCATCTTAGGATCTCCATTCACAGCACTCACCTCCTGGGCACTGGGTACCTGGTGGTGTTACAGGTCCTGCAGAAGCTGTGGCTGCTGTTTTGCTCTCAGGTGTCTGCTGTGTCTCAGGATGTGTTTAAGGAGCCTGTGCAGTGTTGACCCTTAAAGATACAAGCTACTGTTTGCAGTGAGTGGCTTAAATAATGAATGACCACCTTACAAGTCACCATTCCTGCTAGAGAGTTGTATTAACTCCAGTTGTATTAAGGTGTTATGGTGCAAATGGTCATTCAGACTTACCAAACTCAATAACATAAAAAGGTCAAGCTACAGCTTTATCTGTGTTGCAAACCTCTGGATTTTCATTTGAGGCTTGCAAGACTCATGATTAACTTCAATCAGAATTGGATCAGGATAACAGGGAATTAACTCCACAGAAATACTGCTACACTGAAAGAAAGTTACTCTGTTTAATACATGGCTTTCAGTTTAAACTTGACAATTGGTGAAGCCTAAGATTGAATAATTGCCCTGTTCAGTCTCACACTGATGTTCATATGCCTCGATGTCAGAATATTTAAAAATAGGCTGCAATTTAATGAAAGAAAATTTGGGTTGTCTGATTTTTTTCCCCGCCATCAAATTCTAACTTCCCATTATATTGCAACATGCCAAACCAGAAATAACCAGGCTTCTCCTTTCTTCTGTGTTGTGTTTACCATAACTTACTGACCAAATATTAACTTTAAAACTCGTTGCTAACATTTTCCATGAATGTTAGCTGCATTTTTCTTAAAATTAGCCTTACTACTGTTAGTATCAGCAGCTGATACTGAATAAACATATGGGCTCTGAATTCTTTAGAAATCTCGGCTACAAGTAGTCTAATTGTAATTTTGGGAAGGGGGATGGAGATGAGGAACAGTTGTTATAAGCTGTTGTGATGCATAAGCAGTGTCCAGCTAGCAGAAGGACTGGAGCTTTAAATAACCCATGAGGTATTGGCATCATGTGAGGAACGAGGTTTCACACGTGTCTGATCTCTGCTTCCCGCAGCGAGCGCCCGCAGTCACTGAAATGCTTCCAACTGCCTGGGTCACTTAAGATGCTGACATTTCACTAACATTTACTTCAGGGCAGTGTTTAGATGTTATCTGTGTTTCCTTCACAAAAGGACCAGCAGGGTTTGGGAGATTTTATATTTAAAACAGAAATCAATGAAAACAACTATTTTTATAGTTGCCTTACAAAGTGTCATATTTGCTGAAAATGACAAACTTTATCTTTGCACTCATCTTTCTCATACTAATTGTATTACTCCAGGTAAATGGTACTTGATGTAATTTTGGATTCAAACACCCATTGAAGTCTTTTAACTGATAAAATGGGATCTGCATCAAAGTCTCTAAGAATAAAAGAGAGGCAAAAAAAAAAAAAAAGGCAAAAAAAAGAAGAAAAAAGGAATGGAGGTAATGGTCTGTAGATGAATTTTTATGTCAGTAAGTAAGAAACCTACAATGCTCACTTATTCCAACCAGAAGAAAGCACAAAGTATAAGAAAAGAGGTGTTACTGGATGCCACAGCTGCAGCTTTGCAGAGACTGGGGACAATGGTTCTGTTGCCCCTGGGTAGAAACTCTCAAGAAATTAGGATGATGATGCACTCCATTGAGCTTGATACCAAGCCACTGTCATCCTTATGCTCCTTGCTTTGTTTTCCTCCAGATTCTGTATTAATTGTCCAAAAGTATTTTACATCTGAACACATGTTTTCACATGTTACTTTTGGTTGTGTTTATTTTACCTGGCAGACTTTTTTGCTGCAGTGTTGGTATACACACTTATATTTTCCATTTATTTGTCTTTTTGTTACTTAACACAGTAACTAACTGCTGCAGTTAGTAGTTCTTAGCAATAATTTTGATAACTCTGAAGCAGTGCTGTTACTCCTAATGGAAACTATAATTTTATTTGGGTCTTTTGTCAGTATAAGTGCAAAGAGATCATGCTGATAATCTTGTAATAACCTTTTGTAGATTGCATATTGATTAAAAAAATAAAGTTGTATTTCAAACCAGCAGTTTCTTGTGCCCTTAGTAGAAATGTATCAAGCTAGTTTTGAATTTACTGTAATTAACTGGTTGATCTTGATCATCAGGTATAGCAGCTCATAAGAAAGAACAGTTCTCGTCTGTGAGTGGGGAATATCACTCAGATAAAGCTGGTAGCAGAAAGCTCAGTGATGCACTACATTACATTTATCATAGAACTTTTGGGGTGGAAGGGACCTTGAAGATCATCCAGTTCCAATCCCCCTGCCATTTACAGAGACAGTTTTCCCTACACCAGGTTGTGCAATGTCCCAGCGAGCCATGAACACTTCCAGGGGTGGGGCATCCACAGCTTCTCTGGGCAACCTGTGCCAGTGCCTCACCACCCTCCCAGTAAAGAATTTCTTCCTTACATCTAATCCAAACCTGCCCTCTTTCAATTTAAAGCCATTCTTCCTTGTCCTAGCACTAATTGCTCTTGTCACAGCTTTTTGTAGCCCCCTTTAGGTGCTGTAAGGTCTCCCTGGAGCCTTTTTCCTCTCCAGGGGGAACAGCCCCGGCTCTCTCAGCCTGTCCTGACAGGAGAGCTGCTCCAGCCCTCTGAGCATCTCCATGGCCACACTCTGAACTCGCTCCAGCAGGTCCGTGTCTCTCTTGTGTTGGGGGTCCCAGAGCTGGATGCAGCACTCTGGGGGCTTCTCACAATGATTTATGGCAGACCCTTTTCTGCCTTATTTCCTAGCAGTACTAACCCAAAGAATGCCGTGGTTTTTCCTGTTGAGTACTCCTTCTGATCTCTGTGGCGTATTTGAATATAATGTAGCGACAACTGTTTAAGACTTTCACAAATTTCAAAGTCTGTTCTGTTACTAGGGAAACAGTGAGACCTCTGTGGGGAAATATGGGAATGAGGCAAGAGGTTTATGAAGCAGCATTCAAAGAATGGGCTTAAAGAATAAAATAACCATGCCACTTGTCCTATGCTGCGGTGTCTGTAGCAAAGCAATCAGCTATTCTGGGAAGCACTGGGAAACAGAGTTAACATCCATTTTCACTTCAGTGGTGTGCTATCCTTCAGTGAGCACCTGCAAATGGAAAGCAGCTATCTAGCAAAAGTATGGTTCCCTTAAAGAGCTTAAACATTGTGCGATGTTTAAAAGTATCAGCGAAAAACATGATTCAGGGACATGAAAGAATGAGATGGGAAATGGCTAGAATATAAGTAAAAACATGAAAACATTTATTTTGGGACAGCTTCCTAGTATTTGCAATGCCTTGTATGTGCTATTTTATAGGACTATTCTTTCCTTAGCAAAAACAACCAGTAATTTTTGCAATAACAAGCATAACGTTGTAAGCGGTGCTCATGCTCCCTGCTGAAACCTCACTAATAAAAATAAAAGCATTGGCTCAACATTCTGCTTTGCCATCCCAAATCCCAGTGTGATTCGGTATTTTTGGTTGTGAGTGGGTACAATCTAGTATTACTTTGCACTGTGATGGCCTTTTTGGTTTAATTGAGAATAACTTGCACTTCCTTTTCCAGCACCAAAAGTCCAAGGGGAAAAGGTCAGAAGTAGGGATGTGCTGGGAATAGAAGAGCTGTGTGAGGAGTGGCCAGCAGTGGGGGTAAGAGAGAGGAAGCAGGGAGCCGGGAGCTGGCAGGAGAGGGCAGCAAGCAGAGCGTGTTTGCACTGAGCTGTCTCTAAGGAGAACTGATGCCTCTCCAAGTCAAGCTGAAAAGTTTACCAAGGAAAGGGACTGAAACAAGAAAGTGCGGGGCAACCCATGCAGAGAAGTGCCTTCAAGGGAAGGTATTGAGAACAAACTTGGGAATGGCTGCCGGTGGAAGTGAATGATCTCCTGGGCTGGGGAGGAGGAGCTGAAGCAGCTGGAGAACGAGCAGGGGAGCATGGCAGAGCCACTGCAGGCACAGGAGGTGGCTGTGAGACTGATGGGGGGCAAGGGAAGGTTCCCCACCTGAGCACAGCAGTGCCAGGCCAGGCAGGGGGCCTGCTGGTTTTTGGTTTCTTTTTTCTACCTCTGTCGAGGTCGGGACTGAAGACACTTGAGATGATAGTTCGTGTTCAGACTCAGGTGTTTATTATTTCTTATCAATGTTACAGACACAGAGGAGTGTCTTCTGCAGTCTTTCATTAGCAAGGCACAGAATGGCTAACTAGCTCTTGTTACAAGGTCTTTTAAGGCTAAATGATCCAATTAAGAAATGACACCTAAATTATTTTCACGTTTAACCCAATAACTTCCCTCAAAGTCCGCACTGCGGACTTTTCTGTCCAATTACAAAATACCACCCAAATCCATGAAGAAGAAGGAAGAAGAAGGTAAAGAAGAACAACCTGCCTTCACCCTAAAACCTCCATCTTGCTTCATATTTATTACTATATTCTGAAACACCAAACTCTAAGTTTTCCACCCTGTGGAAATTATGCACTTCTAACCAACTACACGCCTGTAATCCCAGTGCTATCAATCAATTTTGGAAGCTTGTTCCACGGCCTCAGGTCAAGTGCAAGTGCTCTCCTGGGAGTTGGAGTCTGTCTTTACAGAAAATCTAAAATTCTCAGTATCCAGAATTCCAAGAGGGGCCCTGCTTTCATACAGTGCATCCTGCCATTGTTCACCAGGCAGAACTCGCAGGGCCTGGAGCATCCCTATTTGACACTGCACCACTCTCGGTGGTGGTGACCTGTTCTCAGGACAATCTTGCTCGTGCCATGGAAATGACAAGGTCAATGCTGTAAGGAATGCAATGAATATATCAAACAAAACCCAGCAGTAAAGAAGGAAGGATTTAAAGAAAGAATTTAGGCATTAGCCTGGTGATATCCAGAGGTGAGCTACCACTGTAACTTTCTTGGACTGCCATCTGGGAAGGGACCTTCATGTGTCATCTGTAGTATGGAGCAAATGTCACTGTCTAAATGGAAGTGATGACACTGGGACTTAGATGAGACTTCATCCAAAGTGGAGGGAGCGAACCACTGCCTGAACAGAAACAGGAAAAGGCTGTTTTAGCCCCCTCCATCTAAATCCATTACTGAATATCTTGGATGCTAATTATGTGATTATGATGTCAAAATGAGAGTGCAGAAAATCTGCTCCTGGTAGGTCTACTCAAAAGTGGAGCTGAAGGTGAAAAGAAAAAAAACAAAAATGGAAAGGTGTGTACAGTTGTGTATTTGGACAACAGGAGCCCCTCCTTGTTTTCTCAGAAAAGGAAGCTCAGGAATATGACCTTTAGCAAATACTGGGGTCCTCATATAGATGCTTCCCACAGCCAGTATGACAATGAAGGTTACTCTCCATACAACTGAGTTATTCCTTAGCAGAGTTAAATTGGTGTTAATGAGGCAGTAAGAAGGACAGCCTGACTGCTTAGATATGCTTCAGCCTGTCTCTCAAAGTCAGTTGATAGGTGATTTTAGTGGTTGCTTGGTGCTGCAAATTCCACTGCTGGTGCAAAGGTCCGATGTAGTCACTCAGCTTTATTCCTCTTGAAATTACCAAATGCAAAGTTAGGCAGAGCAAACTGGCCTTGACCAAAACAGGCTATTCTGCTTTTATTTAACTTCACACTAAAACTGCTGGACTTCTGCAATCATCTGCTCAACAATGAACTTCCAGCAGCTAATTCAAATAAGGAAAAATGATGTTTCTGGCATTTATTCTCCCATTGCACTCTGCCTCTGTGTGGTTCTGCACCCCCTGGTAGCTGATCTCTCTCCACTGGAGCCAGGAGCAGATGAGTGGCAATTACACAGAGGTGAGGAAGGGGTGAGATTTCATCCACTGATGAAGAAGGGTAAAACCACATGGCAGGGAAAGGACTTAAAGAGCCACAAAGGCAAAGACAATGGACAAAGAGGAGGGAGCTGAACTGTGGCTTTTCTTAGGATGCAGGTCAGGAGGCTGAGGTCTCTCTGGGAAAAAATACACATCTGTACATCATAGCCAGGGCAAGCAAGCAGATAGCAAAGGAGGTGAGGGAACAGGGGCTGAACACTGAGCCTGATACCGGAAGGAGTGTGATAAAAAGGCACAAGAATAAGCACAAGAATAACCCCTCCCCATCCCAGGTGGCTGCTGTTTCCCTTTGAGGCTTTCTGTCCCCATAAGGCATATGTACCAGGGTGAGTATTTAGGAGAGGAAAGGCTTGTTTCATCCTTAATTAGGCTTACTGATATTACATAAGTCTTTGGGCTTATTGAGGAGCTGAGATATACAGTACTATTCAGTATATTCAATCCATCAGACTGCCATTTTTATATAGCAGTTTGTACAGGTCAGAGCCCTTCATAAACCACCCAATGTCCTGAAAATTTGTCATTACATTGAATTAAGGGATAGCTCTTTCTAGAGTTCCGATAAAGTGGCTTAAATCAGGTAAAAAAAGAGAGGCTCTTGAAGAAACAGGAGTCACACATGATAAATGAAAAAGGAAGAAATCACAGGTCCCAGTATTATCTGTCTCAGAACTCCAAGAGAAATGATGGAGCTTGTAACAAAATCATTCTGTTAATAAAATTGATTATGAGACTGGAGTGCTATATATCTATGAGTCAACAGCTGAAAACAAAGGGAACACATTAGAGGATATGTTTAAAATGAAATTACACCTCTGCTCATGTCATGTTATCTCCATGAGGACTGCCTGGATTCTGCAACCAATTCCTCCTAAGAATGATTGCCTTGGAAAGAAAAGGCAAGATGGTGTTTGTATAATATGCCTTGAGAAAGAATTGTGCAGCCCTGCAGTTTTGTGGCCGTGTTCCTCTCCAGCAGCAATGCTGGATTTAAACAGGAGAGGGCATTCATGACCAAGCATCTGAGCGTGCTGAGGGCTCTCCGTTTCTTAGAGGAAAGACATTTGAAAATGGTAACTTTTTTTTTAATGATTAATAAAGGCTTATCATCCAAAAATAAATCTTCTCTAGACATCATGTACCAAAAGGAATATAAATAATTACAAATTAAAACCTGTCTAGTAAACGAATGTTTGAGGTGCCCTTAAGCAGCACTATCCCAAAGGCAGACCAAACCCCTGAAAATCAGGAGGGTTTGAACAGCATGCTAATATTTTCTTTTCTAAAACTCTGGTGAGCTCTTAGACTACAATGGGGAGAGCTGGACTGGAAGCTGAATCAAGACTCATGAAACCCCAGTGCTGCTCCTGGCTGCTGTTTGTGAGCTTGGGCAAGATTTTTGGTGGGTCTGTGCCTCAGTTTCTTCTCTTAAAAGTGGGATGAAAAGTTAAGAACTTCCATAAGCATGAAAATGACAACACTGTTGGCAGGACTTGGATGGTAGGTTAAGCTCACCACATCAAAGCTAGCCAGTCAGTAGGAGTAATGCTAGTAACAGATATTTTTATATTTTCCCCCTTGTTCAGAAATGTCTGAATTTTTTCTGTGCGTACCAGGCTTTCTCATGCTGTTCAGCTGACAGTGCTTGGATGAAAAGACACCTTCCCTAGGAATTTGTAAAAGAAATTATAGAAGGTGTGTTGCTAGGTCACAGATGAAAATAGAAGTGTCTTGGTTAGCAGGAAGTGCTCTCTGCAACCTCCCTGTGTGGCTTGGAAAGTTGTATTCCCATTCCTACTTTATCCCCAGTGATATCTGTGTACTTTAAGTAGGTTTATGTGCTGTCCCAGCTTGAAGGGAGCTGACATGACCCGGTGACAGGCCAGGCCAATTATTCACAATCCAGAGGGTACCATTTAGAACAGATGGGGGATGCCCACAGTGCCTTGTGGGAATGCAAATACAGACACATGCTGTCCACCTCAAGTGCAGGTAGGGATAATTTGCTCTGCTCTGCAAATTTTCCTGTGGACATAGGCAAAGTCACCTGACCACCATCTGAGACAGCTGAGCAGCCCTTTGGTACCAAACTCCCCAGCTCTCCTTCTTTTGGAAGTTAGGTGTACAAACTGCTCTGGTTCTAAGGCACTTTGTAAACCCTGAGGTAAACAGAGGGAGGTAGAAAGCAGGGAGCTCATTTATGAATCTTTTCCCTGCACTTACACCTTTTAGAAGCCCTGAACAGCGTGCTGGCAGGGCGGTGGCTCTGGGCCAGGTCTGGCTGCCTGGTGAGGAGGTGGCAGCCAGCTGCAGGATCCCCATCTGCGACCTTCATGGCCCAGCAAGAGCCTCAAGGCTGCAGCTCCTGCCTGCTATCTCTGCCAACAGGACAGGAAAAAAGTCAGGAGAAGAATAAGGACACTTTTGGTATGCACTGGCCCAGGCAGTTTCAAATGAGCACTGTGCTTTAAGGAAAAAATATGGGTTATTATTTAAATTATTCCGTAAGCAAAGCAACATGGCTTGCCTTTTCCTCACAATGATGGAGGGCATACAGAACAGCTGAATATGCAACTGCTGTTTAATTCAAGACTTAAGCAGTGTCATTAAACATATTTTCTTGCAGAGAAAAATTACTTCAATAGCAAATTGCATTTGTCTCACTTGTGAAAACACAGCTTATTAAGGGTGTTGCTTCTTCTATTTTGTAGGTGCTAGTCTGGCTATTTAATTAAGGGTCTGACAGTATTTTCATTAAAATATTTTCATTTTTCAGGATGTGTAAGCCTTAAAAATTAAAGCTTAATGGGTGAGTCTCCTTTTTCACAAGCAAACAGCACTGCAATGACATAGCTACCTAAAAAATGAAAAACAAAGGAAAATGAAAGGAAAAAGAGATTATATTTCTAGGTTCTCTGAAGCCTCAGGGCAACACCGACCGAAGGTGCATAAAGACCTAAGTATATATTCTTCTGCACATATGAGATTAATGAACATTTTTCCAGATTAGTAACTGCTAAATTAGTAGATCTCTGCATTAACATACGAACAGATTGCTGCAAATGTAAGCAATAATTGAGTAGTTGTACCAGATTGCTGCTGCTTAACTGCAACGCTTAGCTTCAGCTATCCCCGTTTAGGAGGTAATCACCACTTCAGGGTTTATTAGAGCAAAAACGCTACGCGTTTGCAGCCAGCTTTCCTGGGAGCATCCCTGCCCCACGGCAACACCTGCGGCTCTCCAGGTAACTCCTGTGCTCGCAGGGTGATGCTTCAGGCTGCAGCCTGGAGCCCAGACCGGGCAGTGGCGGCTCGCTCTGAGGTTTAGGGTCTGGCTTTAGCGTGACGTGCCCCAGAGCCGCGGGGTTTTGGGTGCGCGGGCACAGGAGCGCTGAGGGCCGCGGGGCAGGGCCCGGGCGGGGCCGGCCGCGTCCTCCTGGCAACGGCGCCTTAAAGGCGGGCGGCGCCGAGGCGGCCGTGCCGCTGCCATGGCCCACGGCAGCCCCGTGGTGAGTTCTTCGGCTCGGCCAGACCAGGCTCGGCTAGGCTAGGCTAGGCTAGGCTAGGCTAGCGGGGTTTGGCCGCTCCTCCTTGCGGGGACACAGGGGACAGAGATGAAGCCGCCTCCCGGCCTGGCCAGGAGCCGCCGCCCGTTCGCTGGCGCGGGAAGCCCAAGGACGACATCGAAAGATTTTTAAAATTATAATTATTTTTTAATTTCTTAAAAAAAATTCTGTTGAAAGTGACCATTTGTGGACAAAGGGGTCGTGGCAGGGGTTGGCCCTGCGTAGCTGCGGGTGCGAGGGACGCTGTGGCAGCTCGGCCGAGGCCCTTGTGCCATGGCAGGTTTTGGCCTCTCCCTTCCTGGGGCTCCCTCAAAGGACGGGAATCCCAGGAGAGCCTTGGAGGCTTTGCTGGAATGGGATGTGGATGAGCCCCTCCTGCCACCCCACTGCACACGAGTAGAACCGGAGTTGGACAGTTCCCAGTATGGATGGCCGGTTCTGGCGAAGGAGTGCCTGTGTGTAAAGGGATTGAGCTGGAGTACAACAGTGTCTGTGCTGTAACCATTTTTCTCCAATTTGCAAGCATGTGCTGTTTGAATTTTACAGTTGCTGTGTGCAGTTTTTATATAGCACAATAAATATTTGTACTCACTGTAGCTTGGCAGTCCTGGGGAGAGGAATAGGCCCGTTGAAAGATTTACATTTAGATTCTCTTCTGGATTAGCAGTGAAGGCAGAGCATTTGACATATAGGCTGATCAGCAGCTTTTAGTGTAGAGGTACAAGAGGAAATTTTTTTTTTTTTTCCCTCTTCATCTTTTTAGTATCCTGAAAAAATGCTGGAGGACTCTTTGGAGGTTGATAAACCTTGATAAGACACATGAGTATGGTTGTTTTAAAGTAGTTGTGTTAGTTGCTTTTTCCAGAAAGTATAACGTGTTAGTTCTTAATCTCTTCTTTTCTTTGAAAAGAAATTGTTTGTCATCTGCACTTTACCACGACTTTGGATAAGTAAAATATGAATTTGATATTTAAAAAAATTTATTATTAATCCAGAATCTTGTAAGGTTTCCTAAAATATCTCAGCTTCATTGTTCACCTTGTGTAGGCTATTCTGGTGGTAATGAGAATCAAAATTAATAAGCTTTAAATTGCTGAAGGCTCGTTGTCTTACACTTGCATTGGAGTGTAGGAATCTTGAAGCTCATATGCATCTGGCTGTCCAGGTCTGACTGGAGGAGTAAGATTTAATCACTGACATCATGGGCAGAAGAAGGAATAAAATGTTCTGTTGGAGTCCTATTGGAATGTAAGATGAATGATCTCTATTGATGAAAGTAGTGTTCAAATTTCCAGTTAGGTTACTATGCAGCATCAGACTGTTTCCACAAAGAAAAAAAAAAAATCTATTTTTGTGGGTTCCTCACATTCTGCTTCTGATGGAACCGACAGGGTTCATTTTTAATAGCTTGTATTATTGGTTGGCCCTTAGATTAGGAGCAATGATTCTAGTATGATACAGTGGGGTTAGACAAGCTTGTTTGAAAATACAGCACAGCAATGGTTTTTGAATGTTTCTAGGGTTTTCTTAAGCATTTACCAGATTATTGGTAGCCTAAACAGTAATTTGAGGCTCAAATCCAGTACTTTTTTAGAGAATGAGTGGACTTGCAGACCTCTGCATTCAGTTTATGAAACTGATCTGTTTATGCTGTTCAGTTTGTAACAGCAATTTATGAAGTGAGATTAGACTTTGTGCTATCTTTTCAAATGACTCAATGCTCATCTTAACTTGAAAATATTTATTTTTTTTCTAATGTAGCCTGAGCTATACAAGTCCATTATCGAAGATGTGATTGAAGGTGTGCGGGAACTCTTTGCAGAGGAGGGTGTAGAGGAGCAGGTCCTGAAAGACTTGAAGCAGGTTTGTTGGGTTTCCTTGCATTAATAGCAGTTGTGTTTGTGTTTTTCTTTTGAGATGATGGACCTGTCAATTTCTTTGCCCTCCAAAACATGCAAACTCTTGCCCTGAATTAAGAGTTACAAGTGTCCTGTGAGTGGTGTGGGGGCTGCTGGGTGTGGAAATTGGTTGGTTTTTGCTACCCTGTTTGTTGGATAGAATCAGTCAGTTTACTCTTGGAAAAGCTGGGAATACCTGATTATCTTTTTTGATGCAGTTTGTTTTTAAAGCTGATGTTTGTTGACCTTAATAATCTTCCTGCAGCTTTGGGAAACGAAGGTGGCACAGTCCAGAGCAACAGAAGGCTTCTTCAAACACAGCCACTGTTCTCCACGGTTCAGTCTGCAGCTGCCACACACTTCTCACAGCATTTTGCAGACTTCAGCAGGTCAGATGTTGCTGGACACAGTGCATGCAGTTTAAGAATATCTCATTGATTTAGCGATATTTTTGGAAGACTTGAAATAATCTTGGTTTGTGTATGTATCTTATGCATATATCTAGCTTGATGTGGAACAGTAATTATTTGAAAGCAGAATTTGACCAGTAAATGATGAATTAAGCTTTTATAAACAAATAGGATTCTGTCTGCATGCTTTTGATCAGCTGCTCATTTCCAGTGGCACAACATGCAGAGAGTTTTAGCCTCCTTGTCTGCAGTCAAATAGTGTAGCATTTCAGTTGCAAATTTACCTGCAGGGTTAAGCTCCTGCTTCCCCTTTAACGTGTGTCCTGGCGTGCAGAGGTTTTATGGCACATTTGTGCCATGCAGTTCTGCTCTCAGGTTGGGGCTTAATCTCATTCTCAGTTTGTTAAAATGTAATCCCTTGCTCAAACAGAAGAGAGGAAGCTTTTTAGTTTATCTTTCAGTTAGTTTTTCTAAAAGCAGCATTGCTGTTGCAGAGGAGTACTTGACTTTCACACAGTCTCTGACATCAGGACCTGTCCTTCTTAATGAAGGCCAGCTGAGCACTGTGATATTGTTGTGGTAGAGTGTAGTACTCAGCTGAGACTTATCCCAAAGTGAGAGGTTATTAGGACCTTTGCCCATGAAGGACAAACCCCATATGAGATGATTTAATGAAAATCCATGTTGTAGTGTATTTCAAGCTTGGGCAGGCAGTCTTTCAGTGGGGTTAGTTACTTTTTTTTTTCTTCCTTTCTTGCATTTGTTTTGGTTTTTTTTTTAATGGTCTTCCTAGTTAAATGAACTGTTTTTGGAGGCAGGTATTTTATTAGTGCTGTGTGACTAAAGGGAATATACTTTTGTATTTGCAAGCTATTGCAGGTTTTATATTTAATGAGCCTTTCCTTCTTACCCTTAAGTTTTTATAGGGCAATACTAAGGCCAAGCACTCTGAGTAAATCTATTTGTTTCTAAAAAGGGGATTTGAATTGCCTCATGGCTAGAGATTTTCAAAGTGGTTAAGGCTACCTAAATTGCTTGATTCTAAAAGCCCAGGAAAGTTTTCCCTTTGCCATTTTTTTCTCCCATGGAATTCAGTATTGGGTGCTATTGAAAATCTTATCCTACTGTTCCTACTTTTAGTATCATTGGATTTTCTCTGCTGTGAAAAAACTACTTGCATGTTTTCCTCAAGTTGACAAGGCAATACTTGTGCTCACTAATGAGGATGAACTGAAGTTAGATTGCTTTAGTTTCACCCGTGTTTGCTGTAAATTATTGAATGATAACTGTATCCAAGAAATTAATGTTTTTTGTAAAGTGCCTTTTTAAATTTTTCTACAGCTTCTTATGTCATCCAAGCTGGCAGAGGTTTTCAGCATTTCACAGCAGGAAAACTGGTATGTAGCCGTAGTGGTGTTTTGCTTCAATTTTGATTATGTTGGACTTCTAATTTTTTTAAATTGTTTGCCAGTTATTAATGGGCTTCAGGAGGGAGAGTTGTAACATTGTTGCTTCTGTTGGAGCAGTGAAAAAGGATGGGCTGTACCAGCTGGTTCTGCAAGACCTGAAGCCAGAAATGTTGGAAAGACACAGCTGCCTGTATTTAGCCCATAGGATGACAGTGTAGTGGAAATGGCACAGCTACATATACTTTTTAAAGAAAAAATTTATTACTGTTGTTAAAATAGTGCATGGCTGGGAAATACTGCCACTTGGGAAGCTGGGAGCAGCATTATCTGTGAGGTGTAGAAATCATCCAGAAGGAAAATGAGTGTTTTTAGAGTTGATAAGTTCGGAACTCTGGGCATAGCAAAATTTCTTTGGGGAGCAGCCACTGATTGCCAGAGCTTGATGAACTTACTGAGTGCCTCCTGAGCCTCCAGCTAAGTAGCTTGTCAAGTTGAAATATAATTTTGGGAAGATGTTTGTGCAATATGTGTGTTTCCTGATTTAAAAGCTGGATTTCCTCAGAACAGCTAGATTGAAAGGAAGGTGTATATCCAACTCTTTGCTTCCCAGGAGGAAAAGAGAATATGAAGTGACTTCATAGGCCTAGGCAAGAAGCCTGTGCTGTGTGGGGTAATGCATAAACTTAGGTAAAAGTGACTTTGAGTAGAAAAAAACACCTTTCTGGATGGTGGGTACATTGAGGGGATTATGGAAACAGTTGCCTTAACAAAAAGGGAGTGTGATAGCTGGAAAGCAGGAAACACTTGGGGCAAGCCATTGCTCTGTCAGTGCAGAATACTCTTCATCTGTCTAAATCTCAAAAGCATGGTGCAGCTTTCCAGCGAAGATGACCACAGAGAGGCCCTCACTCCTGTTTCCCATGGATATTCCAGGTGTGGCACTCAGTGTCCTTTCCTGCCTAAACCCAGCTCTTGTGTTGCAGGGGCCCCCACGAGTGGGTGTGGCTCTTGCTCTCCCTTCGTGTGTTGCTTATCCTTTACAGATGCCAGCTGGAGTGATGCTGCAGCCAGCACCAGGTAAGGGTAATGAGGGGATGTCAAACCTTGCAGTGCCTTGGGGATGTTGAAAGACAATCCCAGGGATAGTAGATGAAACAGATGAGAAGTTCAAGTATAGGGTAGAGCCAGTTACCCTCCTCTTTGTACTTTGTTTTTGTAGTGGCTGCATGGGGGAAGTAACTGCAGTGATTAGTTGGTGTGTCAGTTTTACAACACATAACAAGTGTTTTCCTTTGTCAGCCCAGACACAGGTGTCTCCTTCTCCCTGTCTCTCTGGGACAATCTTTTATGCTGTCAAAAAGCTAAAGTCATTGTGGTGCTTCAGAAACAAAATTGATTTCTTATTCAAATAAAATCCAACTATCCATTAACTTTTTTGATCCCATTCTTTTGGTGATAACACTGCCTGTACTGCTTGTGCAAAAACTGCTTGTATTGCTTAGGTGTGATCAGTGGAAGGCTTAGTTCGGTCATTGACTCTTCTCTCAAGCAGCTGTTCTTTGATGAAAACTGATGTCTCTAGTTATCTGTTTCAGGTATAATTCCTGATGTCATGAGATCTGTAGATTGGTACCAGTGACTGTCTGTGTGAGCATGTGTGTTTCCCCA
Source organism: Onychostruthus taczanowskii (assembly GCF_017590055.1). Taxonomy (NCBI): domain Eukaryota; kingdom Metazoa; phylum Chordata; class Aves; order Passeriformes; family Passeridae; genus Onychostruthus; species Onychostruthus taczanowskii. The sequence continues at coordinate 2,930,218 of NW_024505893.1, read as the reverse complement.
CAGAAGAAAAAATAAATGAAATTTGGAACTTTGCTCTGGCATCTCAATTCTAACACTGATAGTAATAACTTTAAGCATTCGGTATTCATTTAAGTATTCAATGTTTGGGCTGGTTTTCTTAATAAAAGATATGTAAATTAGGGGTTGTTTGGTTTCTTTTAAACTAAAATAGGCAGGTTTTTTAGAGAATAACTAAATGTCCTGAAAGGGATGAACTCTCTGTCTATCTATGGACTAGTTTACTGTTTTGTCTTGTATTCCTTAGTTTCTGAAATGACATGGAAAAATTAAAACCCAGGGTATGTATTTATTTATTTATTTTAAATCCAGTATGTAGTTAAGTTATTGAACTTGCTGTTGCAGGGTACTGTGTAGGCCAAGCCTAAAAACATGATGGACTGGCTGGAAGCCATGATTCAGAAAGCTTCCGAATGCCTGATTTTCAAGGGCTGGAATTGTGCTTGAGGAAAGTTTTTCTTTGCAGATGTCTTTTCTCATAGTTTGCCCTGGTGTTTGCTCTTGTTTTTAGTGGTGACAGGTCAGTGGCCTGGGTGAGCCTGTAGTTTCACCTACTGAAGCAGTGTTAAACTCTTCTCTCTGCAGGGCAGCTTTACAAGGTGAATGTGCCTGTTGTGGTCACACAGGCCTCAGGAGATGGAAGCGTTCTCCACTACCCTGTGCAGCAGATGTTTCATCCCCTTGGGCAAGCTTCAGTTCTGCAGGCCAGCCTTGCCAGTGGCACACAGCTGAATGCATGTGCTGCCCATGCAGCTGGTGAAACACTGCAGCCCCAGGAGACTGCTGTCCAGCAGGCTGTGCTGTTTAAACCAAGCTATGTGGAAAAACAACACCTGGAGAAGAACTCTGCTACCTTGGTCCAGCAGCCTTCTGTGAGTCTGCAGGAATTTGAAATTAATGCAGTGTTGAATCAGTGCAGTGAATCCACAGAAAAATTCCAGCATGACAACCTTCACACAGCTGTGTTTACTCCAGAATGCTCTGAAGGACTTTTTATTGATGAATCCTTGGCAAACAGCTCAAGCAGTGTCCTGCTGGATGTGGAGGGGCAGCTGGACATGGAGCATCCGGAGCTGCTGCAGCAGCAGGTGTCTGATGATATCATTGACCTGATTATTGCAGGGGAAAGTTTGGATGAAAATGCATTTCTAAAGGATCAGAGCAGCATGGCTTCCTCTGACAAGGTAAGGCCTTTTGTTTCTCAGCTAATGAAAATACACGTGTTAGAGGGAGTTGTTTGAACACATTTCTAAGTGACAACTAGCACCTCTAAATGAGAAGGATAAAAGTTATTTTGATTTTATGGTTCAGTCGTAAGCTTATTTAGAATAGCAGTAGCTGACTGCTTGTTTTTACATTAAGAATTTGTCAAAAGTACTGCTAAAATACTGTGATGAGGATATCAGTTTGAAAATACTGAAAAATGTAATCGATAGATATAATATATTAGACTTATTGATTACTTTGAGAATCATGGGGTTTTTTTGTGACTAAGCAGACATGAAAGTTCTCACTCCTTGAGAACTTCCATATCATTCTGGCACTGATCTGCATATGGATACTGGTCAATTGTGGGCAAAGTGCTTTTGCAGGATCAGCTGGGATTAATTTTAACTTGTAATGTGTGAAGAACATTAAAGATGTATTGAAAATGCATTCAGAATGAAAAGTCAAATTTGATAAGTGAAAATCTCCTTGAAGAAAATGTATTTCCTTGGGGAGAAAGTCCTGGATAAACTAGAACTCAGCTAGAGCTGTGTGGGAAACTTGAGTGATTTTAATTAACAAGCTGCTTTCCTGACCTCATCTAATTTTAGTGCCAGAAATTATTTGCAGATGTTTGAAGTTCAGGCTGGCTCGGTGACTTTGAGTTGTAGTGCTCATATGTGATTGAGACAAATTTATTAAATGCAAATTTAATGACAGTAATGCCAAATGTCTGTAAATAGAAAGTGTAATGTTGCTCATCTGAACTCTGATGGCAGCATGATGAAGCCTGTCTGTAGTGAGAATGGGAGGTCAAAACAAAGTGTTCCTTTCTTGAACTAGGAAGTGTATGTGGATGGGAATTAACTGCTACAGTAGAGATTTAATGAGAAACTGGAGATGGCTGAAACCTTAAAGCCCTTTTCTGCTCCTGTGAATGCTCTGTTTAGGAATTCTGTCACTTTTATGAACAGTAACTTCAAGTACTGAAATATTTACTGTCTCTCCCAGCTTTTTATATCTTATTTAAACAAAGCATTTTGAATGAGTTGAGGGAGAGGGATCAGTTCCTTTTGACTTTTATTTCAAAAATGAAAATTGTTATTTTTAGGGGTGGAGGAGTAGCTTCCTTTTTGGTTTTTATGGGAGGGTTATTTTTTACAGTAGAAATTCTAAGTGTCCACTTGATTGTCTTTGTTTTAGAGTTGTTTGAGTACAAGGGTGTTTAGAGAAGAGGGTAAGAAATTTTTTCTCTGTATTGCTGAGGAATATTTGGCTTGGGTTCCATTTAAGTTAGATGCCACACAATGTTTATAAATGTACTCAGGTTTTACAAGCAGTAGGACCTGAAACTCTCATATTAGTGCCCCAGGCTTGTTGATATATTAAGCAAAAATCTCAGGCTTTGTGCTGAACATGGGTGGTGTTGATTCACAAGCTGTCCCTGATCTCTTTCATTCGTGTCCCGTGGAACCCGTGGAGCAGACAGAATCTGATTTACCACTGGAGAAAGGTCTCTGCAGTGACATTGAAGGCATAAGTCAGCTCGATGGCACCGGGGATGTTTCTTCCAAGGAACAAATACCACATACAAAAGATAAAGAAGAGAATGAATTCATTGGCTTTATTGATTCAGAGGATCTAAGAGTTCTGGATGATGAGGAAGACTATGATGAAGAATGTGACAGTTCTTCAAACCTAGAGTCCAGTGGCAGTGATGGGGACAATGAAGACCTCCAGATAGACATAGTTGAGGAGGTAATTTACTTTTAAGCCTTTAGAAGCACATAACAATGTTAGATCTCTCAACTGTTGAATTGTTGGACCTAGAACAGTTCGTGGTTAGTTTGATGCAGGGCATGCACAGTGAGGTTACAAACCTCTGGAGATAGGAGGTATTGCAGAGAAATTACTTGAAAGCTCATTATGATGAATATGGACAAATGAAAGAACTGTGGGAAAGTCATTTGTTGATTGGATGAATTAAAATACTTAGCTATCAGAATTAAAGCTTTGGTGTAAAACCCTGGCCTCAGTTGAGTGGAGTTCTGCTTTTGACTTAAGTAAGATATTATTTAAAGAATTAGATTTAAATAAGATTAAATAAGATCAGGATACAAATCTAGGCTTCCTTTCCTTCTGAAGCACCACAGGGAATTAGAGAACAATATGATACAAGAATATTGTTCTCTGTTTAATGCCCTGTGTTTCCTAGGTTTTTGTTTTTCTTAAAGGTACGCAATGTTGTGTCCTATGGATTTGTTTACAAGAGCATCAACTTGTAGCATTTGGACTTCAAATAAATACAACTTGATCAGTGTTTCAGTTACTGGGATCTGCTGTATCAATTAGGAGTCTTGCATTTTTGGCCCCTGTTTTTGTTTAGGGTGTTTTGGGTTTTGAGAATGCAAACATGTAAAAGGTACTTGTAAATGAGGTTGGTGCAGTATGGACTTCACAGCCTCCAGGTCTTGATTTTTGCAATGATAACTTTATTGTTCTGGGAATGTTTAATTCGAAGTATATTCGTTGCTATTCTGAAAGAGTGCATAAAACAGAATTTTAATCCCTAGGACCCCTTAAACTCTGGTGATGATGTCAGTGAGCAGGACATTGCAGACTTGTTTGACACCGACAACGTGATAGTTTGTCAGTATGAAAAGGTACAGTAATACACTTTTGTCTTTGTTCTTTAATCTTCCTAAATAATACCTGCAGCAAATCCATCTCTGCTCTCCTGCCAGTGCCTTTTGAAGAAACTCTAATGCTGTAATGGAGTGTTTAAATGATGTGTTTAGCTGACAATAGTCTGAAGACTTTCCTACTGTTTTCTGAAAAGAGTATAATCATAATGGCCTATTAAAGGAAAAGGGAACAACAAGTCTGGCAAAATTATGATTTGTAAAGGTGCAAAAGATTGTTTATTTCCTTAACTTTTAAGGAAGATCACCATCTCTGTGGATGTATGTAGGCATATTCAGCTGTGAATTAAGGCTTTTAAAAAGGATAACAGATATGTACTTTCTTTTCCCTTTTTTGTTTTTTGTTTTTTGTCTTTGTAGTGTTCACTGAGAGATTTTCCTACCAGAATTTTGTTGTGTCTCAGAAACAAAGTAGTCATTAAGCGCCTTATTGTCCACCTTTGTTTTAATGTTTAAAATTCAACCTTACTTTGAACTCCTGAAGATCAAATTAAATCCTTTTAACCATTGTATGGTTTTGGATGCTTACATGTCAGTAATTTAAAAGAGTCAAAAAAGGGCATATTTTAAAGCAAATATGGTAGTTTAAGAGTATGCCTTGACTTTTTTTAATATTCTTTCAAAAGTGTGCCTAGACATAACTTTTTGTGTGTCTAACTAGGCCTGTCTTAATGGTTATCTGTGGTTTAGGAAACAGAGAAGTGGTAAGAAAATTGTCTTTATGAAACTCTGCCAGATTGACTGTTCCTGAGACCAGTTATTTTGGAAAGTTATAGGGATACGTGTAGAAAATGCCTCTGAAATGAAGCTGTTGGTGTCTGTATTGTATTGAAAGGTACACCAAGTTTTGCAGCCTCAGAACTCAGACATTACAGTTGCTGTAGGTAGTGCATGCTGTTATCAAGAGCAAGTTTTGTCTGAAATAAGCTGAAAAATTGCCTGAAAATCTAAAAGAAACTACTAGGAAGGTCAGCACTGGGCATGCCTTACAGGAAATTTAATATCAGATGTTATTAGAAATTGGGAGTTACAGAAGCTGGGGAAAGATGTTGGTAGCTTTCCCCTTTGCAATACAGATTTAATAAAACATGTAGGCCCAGTAGAAAGTAGATCAAACCTGTTATGTCTTAAATTACCTTGTTACCTTTAAGACAATGTTGTTGGCAAAATTGCTGTCCTGTTTCTTTTATTTCTGGAACTGAAAACTGATGCTGACAGTTCAAGGAATTTTCTAATTTAAAATTCCTTCTTTTAGTATTAACGAAACTTTCTGGAGTATGGATCTCTTTGCAGGCATTTAAAAAGAAACAGAATATGCAAATTCTTTCTTATTTTTTAAAAATTTAAATAGCAGTATTTGCTTTTAAGCCAAATTTTGATGCTTTTAGCCTGTTCCTAACACCTCTGTGCCTGCAACATTGCTTTGCCATGTGGAAAGGAAAGCACTGCATTTCAGTTAAGCTACACTGGTTTGCAAGGTGTGCTGTGTTTTGGGATAGCCCTGTTACTGTGCTCTTGTCCTGCTGGTGTTGAGCTGTCATAGGTAACACTTTTTAGGGGGAAGTTGTGGGATAGGAGAGTGGGACAGGATGGGATAAGATTCAGGAGGTTTCTCTCTTGGGGGGGCTGGGAGTTCTTTATACACAGCTGAAGAATGCTTCCATTGAGTATTCCATTGAATATTTTGTGTCATATCAATTTTAAAATAAAAACCAAGTGTGTAAATAGGTTGTGCTTAAATCTTGTTGGTTTTTTTAAATGACTTGTGTCTAATTTATATTTGTGATTTCATTAATTTTGATTATTATTTTTCATCAGATACATCGAACTAAGAACAAATGGAAGTTCTACTTAAAAGATGGAGTGATGTCCATTGAGGGTAAAGACCATGTTTTTGCAAAAGCCACTGGAGATGCAGAGTGGTGAGACTTCACTCCCGTATGTCCTTGAAGGCTGTGGCATGATTTCCTTATAAGCCTTTTGTGAAACAATTGGGCTTTCTATTGTTGTGCCATAAAAACAAAAAAAAACCCAAAAAACAAAAACAGCAAACAACCAAAACTTAAAAAAAGTCCAAACTCCAGAACAACAAATCTGTGATGAAAAAATATGCAAAATCTCTGTTGTTAATTTGTGGTGTTAATCTGTTTAGTTTGCAAACTAAACCACTGTACTGTTAGCTATTCGGCTGTCTTTGCTGTTCTTTTCTGATTATTTCATTTTTTTCCAATGAAGAAGCATCATTGGAATGAATAGCTTTAAAGTTTGAAGTGTTATATCTGTTTATAATTCAAGAAGGTAAAGACATACTTAGTAATTAGTAAAGAACTACTTATTGGTTATAATCAAATAAGTTTTAGTTCTGTTATTTTTCCCCAGCTCTTAAAAGCTGAGGTGTGAGTTGAAATATAAAGTTACACTGTTATGTTATTCTTTTCAAAGACTTTTGAGTTGAAAAAAAAAAAAGCAATATCTTTCCAAGTCTGAACATGTGGCTGTTTCAGCTGCTCACTTCTCTTGATTTTTTAGTTGCTTTGTGTGTTTTGGACTTTAGTTTAAGGACATGCACTCTAGATGCAATAAGGGAAATGTCTGAGAAAGATCCTGGAACTCTTAATATATGAGAATTATTATTGTTTACTCTGTACTAGCTATGTCTACTGAGATGCAGTGAGTAGTGTGATGTAACATTAAAATGTGATTTATTTTCACTGTCAGTGCAAAGTCATTTAAGTTTGCTACTGTACATCTCCACTTTGTTCTAGGACTACAGACCAATAAGCTGTGAATGATACAAATGTGCATAATAATAAAAGTGTCATCTCATGTACATTTCTGGCATAGAGTTGTTTTTGTTCCCTCAATATCAACTCTGCTTAGAGAAATGGGTACAAGCCTTGCACGTGGCAGTAGCTCACCCTACCATGAGAACTGCATTCCTCCCAACATGAACTTTTTGTTAGTTCTAGAAAGAAAAGTCCAAAAAGAAGCTTTGGGCCCTTGTCTTTCAGAGCTGCAGCTCTTCCCTGGCTGGCTCCTGTTCCTTGTAGGGCAAGATGGGCAATTCCATGGTAAAGCTGCAGCCAGGCTGCTTCAGAACAGGATCATCCTGCTGGACTAGCAGTGCTGCACTAAGGAACACCTCCCCCTTGGCTGCTGCTCCCATGTCTGCTGGAATGAGGCATTGTGAGGCATTTTGCTTATCTCTAATCCCTGAGAGGATGCAGAGGCTGGGAGAAGGGAAAGAAAAATCTGAGTGGGAGAGAATGAGTTTATGGAAGAAATGAAGGGAAAAACCCCAGCCCTTTTTCATAATGGTGCAAAACCTTGTGCTAATGCCATAAGGCAGGAAGTAGTTCTTTAAAAATTGAGTCTATTACATGCTTTTTTTGGATGCATCTGCTACTTTCCAGTGTCAAAGACAGGACCCTGAACTAGAGCACTTGAACCAAGTGTGACATTCCTTTTGTCTTTTATAGATGCTGCTGCTGGAATGTGAAGAATTGTGTGTTCAGAGGCAGTTAAAATATTCCAGTGTATGATTTCTTTTTCCCCATTCAGATGACTTGTAGCTGCACTGAAGCTATGCTTCAGACCCATAAATGCACAAAAAATGCAGCTCTTTCCACATGATAGATGCTTTTAGGTTTCAGCACTCTCTCACAGGCTCTGAGGTGCTCATGCTCTGTCAATGTGCATGTTATGAACTGTGGGACCATTTCCAATGTCAGACAAGACTGGGAGGAGAGGTAGTGTGGCACAGGAATCCATGGGACAGGACTGGATATGCACCATTCACTTAGCACCACAAAGGCTCTCAATGGTGCTTCTGAATTTGGCCTGTTTTTCCTGGTTATTATAAAATGAAGTTGCTAAAGAGCACTTAGGTTTTTAGCTAGTTTTAAAGATAACATTAGTAAAGAATTACAGCTTTGAACAAGACATTTACAACTAAATACACCTGGAGTCAGGAATTTTTATACTGAAAAAAATGTTTCTTATTAAAATGTAAGCTCTAGCCTGTGACTTGAACAGTAATCAGTGCTTTTGATCTGAATAGTTTACGAATTAATGTTTTTGATTGCTGCTACTTACAGTTTAGGAAACGTATTGCTGCAGATGTGACAGGATGAGGTGTGTAATACCAGTTATGGCCTTCAAAGATGCTTCAGTAAATGGCTGTCTAAACCTTTACACCACAAAGAAGGTAAAGTAAAAATAATGAGATAGAATAACAAGAGTAACTTGTGTGAGAAGCTCTGTCATGAATCAAAATCTCTTATTAAAGATTTACTTATTTGCTTACTTTTGTGCATTGACAGATTTTAAGTATATAAATTATATTTGATGTTTTGTCAGCTTTTTTTAAACAGCAATTTTGTAAATGGTGGATTTCACTCCTTGCAGCAGGTACAAAAAGAAAAATGTCCACAGAGACTCTCTTACTACTTGGCTGTTGCCTCTGTAGCTCTGTAGGGCAGGTGCTATCAGTTGTTGTTAATTCTTAACTCATCTCCCTTGCCTGTGGTTTACTGACCATGTTATGTAGTGGGGAGGGTGTGCTGGCAAGCTCTTGTCCTGTTGAAACATAATGCAAGTAAATCAGTTGCCCACTTAAGATATTGCTGTCATGTCCTAAATCATGTGCAGGACTCTTCCATGGGATGTCAGAAGAAATGAGTCTCAAAAATCAGTTTTGAGATAGGTGACAGAGAAGTTTTAGGCCCAGTAGCTATTTTTTTACACCAGTACCTTTGGCTGTATTATAGTTAGATATCCTATCACAGTCCTATCTGATTATTATTAGCTAAGCTCAGGGGCTGGTGTGTGTAAAGAGGTGCATCAAATGAAATCTGTATTGATTGCTAAAGCACAGAGTTTTAAGAGTCTCCTCTGTTCTCAATCCTGCTTCATTCCCCACCTGTGGAACTGCTCTTGAGCACAGCTGTGCTTACATCAGGAGCTTTTACACTGATTGAAATCATGGCATTATGCTGAAGGTAAGAGTGGGTCAGAGATGTTATTTCTAATTACCACAATTACGACCTAATGATAGACCAGTCACTGGTACAAAGAATTGCTTTCATTAATGTGAAGCAAATTTAGCTGGTGGTGCAGTGTTTTGACAACAAGAGGAGTGCTTTGAAACTCAGTTGCTGTCACAGACTTGAAAGCAAAGGACTTAGCTGAAAAGGAGAATGTAAAAGGTTTAAAGTGATTGTAATAGTACTGTTCTCTTATGTATCAGACTCTGCAATTACTTAAATTAGCAGTGCAGTCACAAATCTGGACCAGGCATTTAACATGATCACTTAGCATCAGGCAGTGCATAGTGAAAGAAAAGAGAGATTTTAATAGGAAAACATTGTCACAAAAAGGTAACTACTCCGCTACTCTGCTTCATCACCTGGGAATAGAGTTGGATTGTGTGTGCTCAAGAGGCCCTGGTGCATACCTGAATGCCACTGGCACTGGTGATGTCAGAGAGTGGACAGGTGGAAATCATTCCCAAAAGGAGGGAAAAGAAGGCAGCACTTCCTTGCCTGTGCAGGAAGCAGCTCTCCTGCTGCCGAGAGGGAGCCTTTACCTGATTTGTGTGTGTACACCTGTGATAGCCTAAATTGAGTCCTGTGTGCAGCAGAGGGGGTTTTGCATCTCTTATGATTTCCAAATCACACATGGCTGTGCATGGGTTAATAATTTAAGTAAACTACCCACCAGCTCAGACTGATATCTAATGTAAACTGCAAAAATTGCCAGTGAGAAAGGTTCAAGAGACAAACTTTCCTCCTTGGTGACATCTTTACAGCCTATAGCTTGAATGCTCTTCTTTAACTGTGTGTAGGTGGCTGTGTAATTGGAAGTTTCTGTTGATGAAATGGAGGAATCTAGTTTAGTGTCTCTTTCTTTAAACCAACAATGCCAGCACAGCTGATAAGAATGAAAAAAGAAGCCATGAAAGGTAGCAAACAGGCTTTAAATACGGGAAGCAGATCTGGAAGAAAAAAAAGGCAGGCTGCAATCACTGCAGTAACTGTTAGCTTCAAGAGCAACTTGACTGCTCATGGACTCTTCCAGTTCCCCATACAGAAAAGTTTTGCCTTATAGCCACCTTCCACACCTATCATCAAAGGAAGAGAAGGGAAAACACCACTTTGAATGTCAGAACAGTTATGTTGCATAAGAATTATTGACTGGCATTTTTATTTATTATGAAATGTTCAAGACACTGTAAAAGAATCTCTAGTCACTAAGATAATCACAACTGGCCTTGCAAAGGGTAACTTGGCACTCTCTGGGTAAATTTTCCTTGTGAGATGTCTTGTCCCGTGGTGCAGGATGGGGCTTCTCTAAGGCTGACAAGAGCAGGAATGCTTGGGAGGCTTTGGTGGGGGCTGTGGCTGCGCCACCATTCTTGCAGTTGGAGTTATAAGCAGAGAAATAGTTCCTCCTGTAGAGCTCTGCTCGGCTCTTGCAGCAACCAAGCTTGCTCATCAGCAGGAAGAAATCCCTCCGAAATGCTTTGGTGAAAATCGCATAGAGAAAGGGGTTTGCACAGGAGTTGACGGGGTAAAATAAAACCAGCAGGATCTTGGAGTTGGTCACTGTGATGAGAGGAACTTTGAAGGCAGCGGATATGGCAAAAAAGGAGATGGGGGCCATGCAGGTGAAATCCGTGAAGATCAGTATTGCCATTCTCTTGGCAATCTTGGTGTCTTTATTGGCAGCTACCAGCTCCGGGTTCTGCACAGCGATGTAAATCTTGATGTAGCAAGCACAAATGACAACGAAGGCGACAACATTCAGCACCAAGATCAGCAGGATGTATGCTTGGGACAGGCCCGTTTCGATATCCATGGGCAAACAGATGCTGACCTTCATGTAGCTGCTGACCCCGAAGAGAGGCAGCACGGCTATCCCGATGGAGAAGAGCCAGCCCCCGAGCATGATGGGCACGGCGTGCCGCAGCCGCAGCTTGCGGTCCAGCTGCATGGCGTAGGTGATGGTGTGCCAGCGCTCCAGGGTGATCACCGTCAGCGTGTACACCGACAGCTCGCTGGCAAACACCGTGAAGAAGCCGGCCGTGCTGCAGCCGCTGCCCGTCTGCCAGTCGATGGCGTGGTTGTAGTACTGCCCGCTGGTCTGGGCGTCCACGGAGGCGATGAGCAGCAGGTACAGCCCCATGCAGAAGTCGGCGAAGGAGAGGTTGCACATGAGGAAGCGAGGGACGGTGAGCTTGTAGTGGCTGGTCAGGAGAACGAGGAGCACGGTGAAATTGCCGGCGATGGCGAGGATGTTTATGAACCAGATCAGCACTCTGAGGAAGCTGTATCCCAGGATGTCTTCGCAGGGATTAAAGGCATCTGGTTCCGGAGTGCACGTGAGGACTTTTGGCTGGCAGAAGTCATACTCAAAGTCAAAGCCAGCCATTTCGCTGTCATCAAAAATGGTTGAGTAGCTGTAGGGAGAACTTTCATAATCTGTTGCAAAGGGGTGCGTCTTCCTCTCCGCTGACCACAGCAACGTGTTGTTGGAGTCGTCGCTGTAACCATGAAAAAACCACCCCCCCAAACAGAAGTGAATTATTTGTTACATGCCACTCGCATTCTTTTTCTAAAGACATCAGATAACAGTTGTTAAACAGTGACTTCCTCCATGTGTTTCTACAGGGTGTTTACAGATAATGAAGCCTTGTAAGGATGCTTTGTGTTTGGAAAGCAGCCTTGGAGAGCAGCAGGGGTCACAGTCCCATCCACAGAAATGCTCTCTTACACAACTTGCTTATTTGTAAGTACTTCACTTTTACTGCTTTGTGAAGGAGCCATGGTTCTCATGCTGCTGGTTGGCTGCAGTCCAAGCTACAGTAACACTTGGGCTGATAGATTACAGGTTTGATGCACAGAGGTTTTGCAGGTAGTTGTAGAAGCCATACTAAAGTAACCTATGGATTTTAACTGTGCACCTTTGGTCCCCTTAGGAAAGGCACTTAGCAAACAAATTCCTGAGACTGTGTATGGCTTGGGAGGGGCTGGGGAATTTGCTGTTCGCAGTATTATAGGGCAAGGAGTAGTAAATCATACTGATAGCTAGGAGTTTATTAATTTTAGGCTGCATCCACTGCCTAATTAAAAATGTTGTAGGTTTTTAAGATGGATTTCTAAAACCTCTAGGTCATTAAGAGTGTGGTGATAAGCCTGCCAAAGAAGAAATGTGTTAAAAGCAAACACTGTCTTTTCTGGCACTTCCCTGCCATAACAGGTGCCCATTTCCCAACTGCCCAATCATCCTGACTGTGAGTGTTTGGTGGGAAAACGCTCAGTCTGCAGTGTGAGACCTGGAAAATATCTCTATTGAGGACAACTCTTGAAAAAACTGGTAGCTTTTAAATTTAAATACACGCTTAAGCTTCCACATCTACTGAAGCACGTCCATTTAATGATATTTCTGGAGCAGGGTCTTAACTGGCAAATGAAACTGAGCTGCTTTTCAGCCATTCCTGTGGGGCAAATAATGTCCCAGACTTATTATCCTTACTTCTCTCTGTACATGGAAAATTGCCCAATGTCTTGCATTTACTTGCCTGGCTCAAACTGGAAGAGCAGGGAATACATTTGATTCTATTTACTTACAAAAATGATTGTGATTTTCTGAGAGGCTGTCTCAATGTGCTGCTATATGCAAGCTGGATTTTTGTGGATTTTTTTTTCTTTACTAATAAGAATTCAGGACTTTCATATGGTTTCTGCTGTAGGTCTGCAGCCATTAAGCCCATTAACCATAACCTTACTTTCACTTGGTTATTATAATGCCTGCTCAGAGAATTGCTGGGATTGGGATTTGCCAAAGCAAAAAGCTTCAGGGGCCAATAGGCTGGGCAGACTATTTAATGCACAGCAGGAGCACAAAGATGCTAATCCAAAACAAGCAGACAGATAAAACCAAATGGCAAGTGCAGGAGGCCTCACCAACCAGCAAACAAGATAATGTCCAAGGAAGTAATTATCCCAATGAATCAATCACATTTCAGCTGTATTTAACCATTGGAATTTTGTGACCATAACCTTGTTTCTTCTAGACTTTAGAATGCTTTGACGCCACATCAGGGCTGCTAAGAAGTCCCAAGGTCTCCCATGTAGCTGCAGAGGGATGAAGAATAGCAAATCTTTAAACTTCTCCCTTAAAAGCTGGGTTAGAACCTGTGTCATCCAGCGCAGCCAACACAACAGTTCTGATATTAGCCTTTCTCATTGTCACACTGAACACTGTCAAGCAAAACTGTGATGATATGAAAAGACATGTTTAGACGGAGTAAACCACTGGCACGGGGTCATCACACTTCTAGCTCAGGGACTCCATTCTACCATGGAAAACTATTGATATACACAGTTTGAATTATCCTTTCTATAGGCAAAAAAAAAAGAGAAGGTTAACAATAACAGCTCTTCTTTGAATCACACCAGTAACAGCATGTATTTCAGGGAATGGGAAGTCTCCATGTAGGCCACTAACTTCTGTAAATATTTAATCACAATTTTGAAATCCTTTCAGAATTCAGAAGGCAAACTGGAATGAGAAAGTGTGTGAAATCATGAGGGTTTTTTATTCCCCTTTTGAAAATCCAAATCTTGGTTTAATGATAGTAAAACTGTGCAACTTGTAGGGGTGACTGAATTGGCAGGCAAAGACCTGCTTAGTGAAAAAACATGTGAACAGGAGAAAGGGGAGGAGGTCTGTATTTGCTACTTCCATCATCTCTATGCAGAGAGGTACTTACAGCATTTCGTTAGTCGGTTTCCTCATGGTGCTTTCACACTCCTTGGAGAAGTTGTCAAAAATGGAAAACAACAAATTCTGTCTGCAAGAAGGATGAGAAGAAAGTTAATTTGCAGGCTGGATTTTGGCCAAAGCCTTGTCTTCTCTGCAAGTGATCTTCAGAGACACGTAAGGTAAGCAAGCGCTGGCCTCAAGGCAGCACAAATGTTCCTGCAGACATCTGGAAGTGGGAAGGAGAAGACTTCAAATGCTGTGAAAATAGGCAGTGTCAGGAGATGTAAAGTGTGTAAGGATGATCTTTCAGCTTGGTTATTGTGCAAGATTTTTTTTTTTCATAGTGAAATAACTTAAACTTGAATTAAATGGTGTATTTTGAAATATGGTATTGAAGTGGGCCAGATTCTCCACCAGGATGAATGGAAGCAGTTGGAGAAGTGCCTGTTAACAGCTGCTGGGAAACTGGCCTGATACAGAACCCCAGAATGAGTCAGGTTGGAAGGGACCATGGTCCATCTGGTCCAACCTTCCTTTGTCATCCTAGAGCACATTCCAGACAGTTCTGGAATATCCCCAGTGAGCGAGTCTCCACACCCTCTCCATACAACCTGTTCCAGTGCTTGGTTATCTGCACAGAAGGAAGTTCTTCCTCATATTCAGATGGAACTTCCTGTGCATCAGTTCCTGCCAGTTGCCTCTTGTCCTACTGCCCAGCACCACCGAGCAGAGCCTGGTCCATCCCCTTGACACCCTCCCTTTAGACACTGACAGACATTGATAAAGTTCCCTCTCTTTCTCTCTTCTCGGGGCTGAACAGCCCCGGCTCCCTCAGCCTTTCTTCACAAAAGAGATTCTCCAGACCCTTGATCATCTTTGTTGCTCTAGGAGCCCCATGTCTCTCTCATCCTGAGGATCCCAGAACTGGGCACAGCACTCCAGACTGGCCTCCCCAGGGCTGAGCAGAGGGGCAGGATCACCTCCCTGACCTGCTGGCAGTGCAGTTCCTAATGCAGCCCAGGACACCATTGGCCTTCTCGGCCATAAGGACACACTGCTGGCTCGGGGACAGGTCCCCGGGTCCTCCGCAGAGCTGTTTTCCAGCAGCTCAGCCCCAAGCCCATGCTGCTGCATGGGGTGAATCTTCCCCAGGTGACCCTATTTTAAAAGCTGTATGGGATCCAGAGGCAGACTTTGCAAGCTTGAAGTAAAGCAGTTTGAATAGTACAAGTTGAAAGATGATACATTTGGCAAAATCTCTGGTTTTGAACTTTTGAAAGTAGCAGCCTGGTACTCTACCAGTATGAATGGAAATGGCTTTGTCTCACCTCATTGCTGATGCTCTTGATAGGAGAGCAGTCATTTCCTGATTTGCATGGGATTTCCTCCACAGCAATTTATTAAGAAAACAGTCACTTAATATAAGAAAATGACTTACTAAGGCATGTCTGTTTTCATAGACCATGCCCATGCTTCAAAGTCAAGCACCACAAAACAATGGAGTATCAGAAATGTAGTTATCTTTATCAGAATATATACCTTTTTTTATCTGCCAGAGTTGCTCCTGCATTTAATACACTCAGAGATGTGATCTGTGACAGAATCAGTTCATTAGCAATGGAAATGCTTAACAGTAGAATCTTTGTTCAGTTCTTGCAGAATCAAGAACTTAGTAAAATGAGGCAGGCAGAGAAAGCACAGATTAACTCCTAATTTTACCCTAAAGAATTGGAATGTACTCCTGCCTTGAAGTGAAGGCCTGGGGGTGACAATGATCAGGCCTCCCACAACTGCCTGCTCAGTATGTCATTTCTGTGGCCTTCGTTTGAGATGGGTGAGAAACGAGGCACCTCCATGGCTCAAACCAAACCCATTTCGGGTTGCTTTGGCTGCCTGAAGCCAACTGGGGGTTGGTTTCTTTGAAACATAAATGCTGAAAAATGAGCTCCACTTGTCTTTGCTTAACTGGCCCAAGTTTGTGGATGCAAAGCTCTCCCTGTGCCACGGTTTCCAGTTGTGGGGAGAACAATACTGTCGATTACTTGAAATGGTTGGAACTAAATCATGTAACCTCTCTCTGTAGGCTTGTGGCAGGCATTAAATTTTGGTGGGCAACTGAAAGCTTGCCCTTTCTACTGTGTCATCATATCACCTGTATTAAGTAAGCTAAAGGCTACAGGGGTTTCATTTTATTTTTAATTAGGGCAATGTGCTATTGATAATGGTTTGTTTTCTGTATGCCAGTAGGTTTTTAATTGAGATCCCAAGAAAAATGTAAGCTTCAAACAAAATTAGAATAATGTTTCTGCTAGCAGATCCGGGGCACAGTATGGGATCCATTTCTTCTCTAAAATAAATGGACATAATTTTCCTGGTCTTAGCAGAGATTTGCTGTTTCCTGCAAGGCCTTGCAATGCACCACAGCTTCCCTGTAACTGGAATGAAGATAATTAAACCATGTGAGCTGAATAAAGCAGAATTGCCATTTTGGAACTTCTGAAGCACTGCAGTACCGTAATGTGCTATTTGGACTTACCTTTCTGTCCTTAGATTCCGAAAAGCACAGCAGTGGCTGGGATATGTTAGGACAGCTTCCAGAAGACTGCTGAATTTATCCAGTGGTGGCAGCCTCTTTAATGAGTAAGATGAGGTTGCATTTAAGACCTGAATGGCCTCAAGCCCGTAACTAGGCAGGGACTCCAGCGCTGTTGAAGAAATATCCCTGCGAAATAAAGAGAGCATTCACTTTTCTTTTCATCCCTATAAAAATACCACCAAAGCATGACAGTAGGTAACAGCAACTGTTTTTTTCATAAAGATCCAGATCTACAAAGCCGATTCTGCACCTGATGGCCAGCTCAGAGACATGGTCTGTGAAACTACAGAGCAGCAGGGTAAGATTGTCCCTATGGCTCAGCAGCTCCAGCCAGGCAAGGAGCTCCCTTGGTCCTGGGGAAACTGAAACCCACCACTCCAGGGGCTGTGTCCTGACCTTTCCATTTGAAATTCATGCATGGAGTGAGGGAAGCCTCCTTAAGCCAGAGACAGCGAGAGAAGAAGGTGGGCAATAGTGACTCTCCAGCGAGTTAACAGGTAGGACACCCTCCTCGCTCTCTGCTTGGCTCTGAAGGGCTGTTCTAGGTGCTTTAATTAAATGGCTGTTAATTAAAACCCCAAAAGAATCTGTCATTCTTGCCAAGACAAACTTAAGCAGTTTGGCTTACAGTAACTTCTGAGGGGCTGTTTGTGTGAAGAAAGTCCATCAGTGACTAAGGATTTTCAGAGTCAGGACACTAAACAAAGGAAAAAACAGGCCCACAATTCTGAAAATGATGTCAGTAATGCCATGTTCCATAAAGCACCAATAAAAGGCACAAAAAAGGCACGTGCAGCACAAAGTGCTATTTACAGAAGCACACTGTGTTTTATTGCCAGGGCAGCCCTCCAGTCAGTCCTTGATTAATAAATCATGAGGATGATAATAATGAGTTTTATTCAGCATGAGCTTACAGCGTGCAATCAACTGGTTCACTTTTATAAAGAAGTTCTAAACCTATATATTGCCAAAACATGTCCATCCTACCAAAGGACAAGTTAGTTTACAATGTCAGAATATAAGACACAGGATCAGGAGGATCTGACACAAATAAAGCAAAAACCAAAATGTCTAAGAGGTGGAGATCAATGCCAACATTAGAACTGATATGTGCTGTGCAAACTCCTTTCACTCTCTAATTTCATGGCATCTCCTTGACATGTTTCCACTTTGTATACAGAGGGTAAGAGCTCAAATCTCCTTCCAGACTCGAAGCCTGTGTTTGCTGTGGTGACACAGCCCTGGTGGCACAGTGCAGTTCCCACAGGACACTCAGGTCATGGAGCTGTGGCTACTTACAGGACATCTGGCCCTGTGGCCCCTCTCAGGGCATCATTGTGTATCCGCCTGAGGTTCTTGTTGTCCTTCAGGATTCTGTGGAACCAAAAATGAACTCTCTTTACATCTGTGTTTTAAAAATAATTTTTTTGGTTTCTTCTTCACATCTGTTTAAATTCTTTCTCCCACCACAGCAGTGATTGTTGCACTGCCTGGCTGGGGAGTGCTTGTATTTCCCATGTGACCTTTACTTCCTCTGATGCCATCAGATCATTATCATCTACAATTAAATGTGATAAATTCCAAATTCTTCTGACTTAAACCAGGAACAACCAGTCTGGTTCTTTCACTACAGTAGCAAATATACATTTTGCCCAAACCAACACACCAGTCCCCCGGGGTGGGAGAGGGATTAAAAACTATTGATATTTCCAGACATTGATGTTTCCAGCCCATCCTTAGTCTGGGCTACTCTTTCAAGTTCTACACTAATTTATGAAATTTTCTTAAGAATTTATGAGCTTTTTTCACAAAAGCTGTACTATTTTAAGGGATGCTGTTTCAGGAAGAGCAGTGAGAGCTGCAGGATTAACAATTGAGTCACAATGACACTGAAAGCTGCAGTTTTCTCATGGGTATTGGGAAACAGAGGACACAACCGGTTAAAGTGAAGGAAGAGCCTCTGACTATTTAAATTCTTATTTGCTGTGTAAATTACTGAGGAGGGATAGCATACTCACAATTGATTCAGCTTTGTCCCATTGAAGGCATGGCTGTGGATATCTTCAAATCCATTTTTATACAACTTGCTGGAGATTAAATAAACATCAGGGAAAAAGATATGGAAAAGGTGAGGTTGTGTTTTGTACTACAAGTTTCAAACCTCGGTGCTGCATTCATTTTAATGATTAGAGGCTCTGCTTATAGAAAGAATGAAGGTAACTGTAGCTTTTAAATTAAGAAAGGTGCAGTTTAAGTTCTCAAAGCTCCTTCCTGTTTAGCTGCTGAAGAGAAATTCTGCTGAGGTACAAATCCTCCCCCTGCTGAGGGGCTCGCCTTTGCCTGCCTGGGGCTGAGATCCAGAAACAAGACATTAGTCCAGCTAAGCTCCTGGCACACAGACAACAGCCTGGAGGCAGGAGACCTGGATTTTGTGGTGTCAGCAGGTGCAGATGGAAGACTGCACGGCTTAGAGAGGTGTCAGGTGGAAAGCAACTGTAAAGCCTGGAGGGAGCTGCTGGATTGCACATCCTCTATGGATGGACAAATCTTCCAAGGGACAGCTTTGCAGAGAGGCAGAGGTGAGTTGTGTATCACCCAGCAGGCAGTGAGTTACCAGCTTCTCCAAGGTGCTGCTGCCAGGCTTGATTTGTGCTGTGGGAGCCTTGCTGTTCCTTTCACTGCAAAGGGACACTGGATGCCACCCTGCTTGATTCCCCACACTGGGGCCAGAGTTCTGCCACACCTCAGGCCCAGCTCTTTTCCTTCAGTAGGAAATGTAACCT
Organism: Onychostruthus taczanowskii; assembly: GCF_017590055.1. NCBI lineage: Eukaryota > Metazoa > Chordata > Aves > Passeriformes > Passeridae > Onychostruthus > Onychostruthus taczanowskii. The sequence goes on along the minus strand of NW_024505893.1, from coordinate 2,911,145 downwards.
ATGGGTCTATTAATATCTATTTGGGATATTAAGTTCATGTATTCAATAGAAATTCAATATAGTCACTTGTATTTATTACTTTTTCTTTAATATTAAGCCCTATTAGAAAACGTGGAACTGTTTATGAATTAAACAACATTTTTGTTGCTTTTTTCACTTGCTTCTGGGATAGCACAAACTGGCCCTATGAAACCTGCTCCCAAGTGCTCAAGTGTGGAGAGCACCTGACTCCACTTGATAGATGATATCTACCTCAGCACAACGCTGAAATTAAGTGATAGCCTTAAATACCATGACAATGTGTAGGATCCATTTCCCAATCCACAAGAAACATTAACTGCTGGAAAGGCTAAATTAGCTATTTGCAGTGCAAAGTGTGACTGCAGGGTGACTTTACACCTCCACAGATTACTTGTATTTCACCAGACCATGCTGTAAGCAGGAGGAATTACTCCACCTAATTACAGCTAACAACATGGGGTGGGGTTAACATGTAGCTCTACAATTAGGAAGCTGCTGATAAGATAGTTCTTTTCTTCTTGTGGTGAGCTTCCAATCACAAAAGGATGGGAGAAAAATGACTGTTGGCTGTTTCCTGACTTAGACTCCCTACCATTTAATACATTTTAGGGTTACAGTAAAGACTTTAAGCACCTTTCTGCATCTCTTTTATGTTCATTTTCTTGCACCGTTAGCAGAATAATAATTTTTCTGAAGTTATTTTGAGAACTTGCTGGGAGGAAAGAGGCTCATAAGATGAAATGATGCACTAATCCAAGCAATTGCTCCTCTTTAGCATCGTGTAGGAGTAGCATTCAGTCACATTTATGCCCAGTTCCTCTCTCATTTCCAGAAGGTATTGGTCAATATATAAAATCTGGGTTAAAATTACTGTCATGCTGGCACATCAGCCTGATGAAGAGCCGATCAGCTGCAGTTCTCGCTCATGTGCACAGCTCGTTTGCAGGTACAAATACCCATGGAGTTTTGGGCAGGGTTCCCATTGGATGTGAACTGGAGCTGGCCCCCAAGGGCTAGGCTTGTGGCTACCATGCCAAGTGGGTGTCTGCTGCTGCTGCTCTCTGTGGCTCAGAGGGTCCTTCCTTGGGAAAACCCAAATTTCGGCTAAGAGGCTCAGCTTGTGATTTCTCCTCTTCCAGCACTACTTTGTGGAAGTTTTCCTGAAGCTAAGTGAGCTGTGAAATTCATACTGAGTTCTTGCTGTGCTGGCAGAGGACATTACACCTTGGCTTTCTGCTGCTTTCTGCATTCCTCAGGTGGGGCATCTCATAGCATCAAACCCACCCATCTCACAGGGGGCTGAAGCAATGAACCCACTGCTGGCTAAAAGGGAAGTCTTGTGTGTGGAGACTTACGGGGATCTTATAGGAAAGCAAGCTGAGGCAAAAGAAATCAGGGTGAGAAGCAACATCTGTAGTTTGTACCAATTTATTCTGTCTCCATCCCTCCTCTTCAGAGGGACCCTGTGCAGCTGAAGCTCAGCTCCCTCAGACTGCTTGGTCCCTGAAAGCACAGTTTCAAGAAACCACATCCTTGAGGTAAGAACAGAGACTTGGCTTCCAGTGCAGTTTTTGTAGTTTATATCCTGCTGATGGTATTTTTAAAAACAACATCGCATGGAAGATGAAGATTTAGATCCCTGGTCCTATTTTCTTTCCTAAATGAAACTCTGCTCTTCATCTTGAAGAACATCCCTGAGTTTCTTAGGCATTTAAAATTCAACACACAATACATATTTATTTTTTATAGGGCTTAATGTCAAGATTTTCATGAAGTCAGCCCACTTTCCTCAAGCAGAAGTGTTATCCTCACAGAAGGAACTGGAGCTAGGATTATTTTACTCACAGTGTCAGTGATTCATTGTTCATCCCTTGGAAAGCATTTTGTGGTATAATTGTCATACGCAAGTTATCACAGAGCTCCCTTTGGAAGGAAAGAAAAAAGGTGTTTTTGTCAGTGTCTCAGGAACGAGATGGAAAACACAGCTGGGTTAGCATGGGTCTCTACTTACAAAATAAAATGAGCTTCCATTGAGAAGATCTGTGTCAGGTCTGGAAATTGTCTTATTCCAGTGTTACAAATGCTCCTAGAGAAAAGCATAATTCCTTTTTATAGAAGAAAATATTACCAGAGTGGATGCAATGAGAAGCCAACTTGGTAGGTGTAAGCTTAACAGTGCATTAAAAAGGGACTGACAAATCTGATTTTTAAAGTAGGCTCCAAAGGTATTTGTAAGGCCTGTAAAAATCAAGTTTTCGGAATTCTCAAGCAGTGTCCTAGAGGAGCAGCATATGTTCTCACTACATTAAACATGAGGGAGAGATTTTAGTTACATCTTTTGTTTAGTACTCTGTTAGTCTGCAAGCTTTATTCTAGAAATAAGCACTTATCAGAAGTACTTTGCAGACTTCTGTTTTGTCCATCACTGCCCTGCCCTTGTACACTGAAAGACCTCACTATTGGCTAACTCCAAGTTAAAGCTGTTGTAAACAATGTACGTACTTCTAGGATACTCTAATGCATGAAAAACCTTTTTTCCTTACACTCCTTAATTTGATTTGTCTACTCCTTTGTAGAAAAGAATAAATAGAGCAAACAGAAAAGGAATAGAGCTCTTTCTTACAAGTATTTTAGCCTTGGAAGATTTCTGAACGCTCCGTCCTCAATATGCAACAGATTTTTCGTGTTCAGGATTAATCTGCAGCGAGGGAAAAATATTTCAGTATTACAATCAGTATAGATTTGGGAGGGCCCTGAGTTTTGCCTGCAATTTACATTCTCAGAAAACAGCCTGCAAATGTGCTGCTGGGTGCATTTTGCGGTGCTGTTGGTAATAAAAATAGCCTGCAATTTTTTTAGGCAGCCAACAAAAGATATCACTGCCTGAATTCTCATGGTTCTCTGAGCTGGTCTGGGTTGGATGTCCTGGTCACTGTGGGAGTTAGCATTTTGGGCTTGGACATGGGGCCAAGCCTGGACCTGAGGCTGCGTGTGTGCCTGGTCCTTGCTCCACCATTGGATCCCTTCAATCATCCCTCGTTTCCATTACATTACTGATGCTCTTGCTAGCCAGGAAAGGCAGTTCCTCAGATAGTTTAACCTCTTAGGAGCTCCATGGACTTCCTTGGAGCAGTGGTTGGTAGAAGCAGATCAGCAGAAACTGGGAGAGGAATATGTGAGAAGTTCTCTTTGCTAGTGGTCAGTCAAAAACCAGGCAGATCTCTTAACCAAGGAGCACTTCCTGCAGCTGAACTATCTGGAACAGCTCTGCTTGTCCTAAAGCTCAATAACTGAAGCCCAGCTCCCTTCCAGCCCATGACTTACAAAATAGAAAGGTTTTAGCATGTGAAATGGTAAGAAGTTGAAATTCAAGGATGCCACTACCTTGAAATTCAAGGATACTCACTACCTTGATCATCCATTGAACGTGGACTTGAGTGCAGCTTAGGACATCAAACACGCAGTGTGAGTCCTGCACAGCTCTCAAGATTCAAGGAGGTCTTTTTGCCAGCTTCCTATAGCTCTTTAATGGCCTTGCTTAGCTTTTGGGAAGGGAAGTTTTTGGGATTTGGAAGACAGGCCTAAGACAAGGTATCGATAAACTATAGGTGAATGCATGGGGTTAAATCTTTCATTCCTTCCTAAGCACACCACTGATTCTAGTGGAAGCTGGACTCAGTCAGAGGTTGACTAATCTGTATCCTTTGCTTATGTGAGTGACTGGCTTCAGTAATGTTCACATGTGAAAGAAAAAAGAGCTAAATTTGTCCTCAGTTGCACAATTTTCAGCCACTCACTGGTCATGCTGTGCGAAAAACGCAGTAATGAGATATTGAATCAGATTTAGAGTTTCCAATTTCACTAAATATTTCGGAGCATTCTCCCAGTCGTTGCTTTTAACTCTCTCTCTCAGATGCCTGTGCTATGGAGGTCAAGTTTAAAATCAGTGCATGTTCTGTTTGAGTAATATTTTAGTGCTCCACAGAAGAGCTATGCATACTAAGCAGCTGTATTTAAATGATGTAGGGCTTTGAAAGCGGCATCTTCAAAAAGAAAGATTTTTCTCATCTGTTGTCGTCTCAAATTATTTCCCCACTTAGAAAACCTGACAGTGCCAGAGCTCCCTTCCTGCCACTGAGCTCACTGAAAGCAGTGGGACTCCGTGCAGGGATGTCTCTGCATGAGCTAGATCTCCACGGCCAGGCCTTACAGAGTGCTGCTCACTGTTTTATACAGTACTCTGGAGAGAAATGTTTCTCATCACAGATCTCAGTCAAAGCCAATCAAAGTAACAGAGACAGATTTGGTCCAGGAATACTTCTCTGCAGCCTGTTTACCCCTCGGTGATCCGAAACCACAGCATGGATGCCTTTTTTTAACTGGTGCTCACATTTCAGACAAGGAGGGAAGGCTGTCAAAGGCACTCGCTTCTATTCTCTCCAGGGAGTCACTCTGAGAGATTTCACTACAATGAAAACAGCAGACACAAAGCAACACATTACCAGAAAAGACCCCAGAAATTGGCTTTCCACTTTGTATTTCCTTCTTTATGCACACTTGTTCAACCCCTCCTATCAGTCTTGTCCATGTCTCGCCTCAGACATCCTGGCAGGTGGTCCCAGAGGGGCTTGAGAGAGGACCAGCCTTTTTCTGTCTTGGCAAAAGGAAAAGCCAACCCTTAGGAATAAATGCCACTGTAAGAGCCAATTTCCATTTCCTCAGTAAATTGCAGGTAAGCTAGAGACTGAGGGCCAGAACTAATGTAAGCAGAGTGAGCCCAAGCCTCATGAGCTTTTTCCTCCCTCCCATCGTTGGTTCTCGTTTAGTGAATTTATTTGTGGGGTGAGGATGTGGATAATGTTCATGGTGCTTCATATGTTATTATCAAGCCAGAACTATGGTCCTCTCATTCACAGATGTAGAAATATACAGATATGGATTCAGCACACTTCATGAGCAATGTTTGGATTTAAATGCCATTTTGATTACATGTATGAAAACTGAAAGGCAGTGTCTCTTTTCATCCTGTATTTGGTGGCACTCTTGGATTGTGATGTACAGATGCTCCTATTCCACATGTGTACTCAAGATTAATCAATACTGACATAGAAAAACAAAACCAATTTATTAGATGCTTGTTAAATGCTAGTAAGATCTAAGAGGCTATGCAAAACTGAGTCCTGAAAGTAATTAGTATACACTGATGCATATATAAGGGAAAGATCTTCAAAATTTCTCAACAGAATTGGCTAGAAGGGCACGCAAAGCAAACCTAAGATTATACACTCTCAAGAAAAAATATTTTCCAAACAACTGGAATGTATTTACACCATCAGAGTCACTATTGTCACATCCTGAGTGTTAGCTTAATTCAATTGCAATTATGAGAAGACAACTCTATTTGTGATACAAAATCCCTTAGACCAGAATAAATTCTGTATTTCATTTGTAGTGGCAAAGGGGGATGCACACTAGAAATCACACTAGTTTTGTGTGTGTGTTAAAAAATTACCAAGGATTCTTTTCATCATCATAATTCAGTGAGAATGTTATTTTTGGTATTGCATTGGTTACTTATAAATGAAAGATGGATGTAGAATAAGTGGCCTGCTGGGCACCTAATCCTCAGAGATTCACAGGCTGGGAGGGATCAGTGCCCACTCACAGAACTTTTTTGGGATCTGAAACATGGTTCTTCTATGGGATCCTCCCTGTCAGCCACAGTTTTTCTATTTACATGTGTTGCAATGACTTATGGCACGAGAGTAATTTATCCAGAGAGTGATGTGTTGCCAAATAGCTTATTCAGAGATTTATAATTAAAAAATATGCATTTTTAAGCTGCACTAAATAGCAATAAAATGATGGAGTGTTTTACAAACTAACTTCAGAAAAATACATTGATTCCCACACAGTAAATTTGGAGAGATTCATTAAAAGCACACAAAAAGATCAATTAAATTCCTGTTATGGAAGGGATGATGTCCAAGAACAAAGCATTCTTTATGAAGAATGTGACATGTGTACAGTTTGAGAAAGTGTAGTCTCAAGTCATACAGGTAGGAGGAATTTTGTAGATTTAAGTTGGTCTCCAGTGTGAAAATGATTTAAGTTCTCATTAAACATTCAGATGCAAGTGGATGCAAGAAAACAGCACCACTGGATTCTGCTTTAATACTGTATTGCTGTTGGATATGTGCAGCAGAGAAGGACAAATAGAGCACCTTGAAAAAACAGCATCTTCTGTGCTGCTGCTTAAGTTCTGGGGGAGGTCATTCCCCTGCTCTTCACTGCATTGCTGTGTCATCAACTTTGTCCTTTAAAGGCCACTCAATGCAGACAAAATAAAAAATAAAAAATAAAAGGAGACTCAAGCATGCCATTTCAGCTGGAATAACAGCAGAAATGAGGGCAAGAGGGGTGAGAAGAGCCTTATGGTCTGAATCCTTGATGGAAAATAGATACAATGCTGAGGGTCAAGAAGCAGTGCAGACCCGGTGAGCAAAATTACAGCACTTGCAAACTGAAAGATCAAAGAAAGGGCTCAATCCTACTGATGCCCTGCCGAGCTTATCTCTCACTGCAAAATGCTGAAAAAATGCCTTATTTGGGTCTTCTATAAATGCATAATGTGCCATGGCTGTCATTGCAGAGGTAATGTTTGATGACAGAAATCTATCTCCTCTGCTAATCAAATGCTCCTCTCATCAGTTACTAAGCTGTATCCAGTTCTCTCTGACATGATTAATATTTCATTATTTGATCTCTAAACAGCTGTTAAAAATCACACATTTTCAAAGGAATTTTGTATACTGTTTACATGAAAAGGAATGCTATGTTTATCCTTCCCCTGTGGTTTTATTTCATCAATAGAGTGTATTAGCGTTTTTCCATTATTATAAAAGGATGATTTTTAAAAGAAATTAAGGAAAAGCCTATGGAAAATATTGACAACTTACATGATGAAGGCATCTTGAAGTCCTTCAAATGCATGTGATGGGATTACTTTTACAGGGAGATGAGTAAATGATCTGAAAAAAAAAAGAAGAGAGGGAGGAAAGGGTTGTAAGGCATGGGGTTTCCTTGTTTATAATTGTACCATTATGTTGGGGAGAAAACCAGTAAATCATAATACCACCTTATTTTCCCACAGTTCTCTGTACCTCTGGCGCCTGATCCATTTGGCATTGATCTCAGTTAAATGGAATTCAACAGATATTGGGTCAGTTCCTCAACAGCATAAATCTGAGACCATCAAATCAATAATAATCATAACCTATTAAGTAAATTTATAGCCTGATGAAAGTAGGCTGCTTCTTTCACAGTTAAAGGAAGCTATTACTCTTTAAAACTATTTAAAGAAGTGAAGAAGCCACTCAGAAGTGGCTTTCACATAAAGCTTTCTCTATTCAAACAGTATCTTTGTGTTGGCTGCACCATGTCCTCCTCCCAGCAATACCTCTGTAATGTTGCAGTGTGGCGTCATGAATGCGGCTGTGCACAAAGTGTAGAAGAACTTCAAATCAGGCTGGTATAATGGAATTCTTTTTCCTAAATAAAATGCATCAGTGTGGTCAGGTGATTTAAAGCAAGTGTGGATTTTAATTTTTTAGTTTCTCTAATTGAGAAATTAACAATGATGTGGGAGAGAGAGCCACATTTTACCATTCTCCACATCTGAGCCACAGTACTTTTACCAGCCAATTTATCTATCCATGACCACACTCTCTCTGATAACAGCCATAGGAAAATATTTAACATATTTCAAAATGTTATCTCTGTGAAAAGAGATAATTGCTCTGTTTTGCTTCAGAATCACAAATATCTAGTCAGAGACATTTGTTTCCCATCCTTAAACTCACCCCCTCAAGGCTTTTTGACTGAAATGTTTTTGTGCTATTCATATAACCTGCTTTTTTTCATTGTTATCATAGTCCTTTATATGAAGAAATATGTTTATTATTATCAATATTTATGTTAAATGTTCATCAAGCATTTTATGTAAATATTTAGATATTTTTAATATATTTAAACACATGGCATTCCTACACATTAGAAAGGCAGGCTGTCTAGCATACTGTGTCTGGGGGTTACAAAAATCTGGATGTAGCAAGGAGCCTGGAAGTCACTTCCTAGCTATGTTCCAAAAAGTCTGTATGATTTGGGGCAAATAATTTAGTTCCCTTGGACCTTGTCTCCCTTCAGTAGACTGGGAATAACAATGCTTCCCTACCTAACAAGGATATATATGTTTGTCATTCCATTGTGATTGGGTCATACCTGTCTCTAGATTGATGCTGGCATGTTTTGCTGTGCGTGAGGTTTGGCTAAATCAGGAATGAAACTAAGTCATGCAGCTTGAAGAATGTATTTTTCCCTGAAGGGTAGAGACAGGTAGAAGTAATCTGCTGTGGGTTTTAACACTCTGAGCCAAAAGGAAAATAACTTCAGGAAGAAGCAAAAAGTAGAAGCTGAGAAATTCCTGCTCTATAAATCTGTAACTGCACCATCAGCTCAGGAACAAAGGAAATGGAAATGTGACTGAAGGTGCAAAAAATAAACTCAAATCTTGGCATTCAGTTACATCAGGCCATGAGCCTACTACCTCCCTGTGACATGCTGGTGCGTGAGCAGCGTGCTGGTTGTAATGGTGATGGCTTGGAGTGACAGGTGATCATCTTCAAGGTCCTTTCCAACACAAACCATTCTATGATTCTACGAATATTTACTGAACGACCCCAGCTGTCTCAGCCTTGTCTCTTTAGGAGAGGTGCTCCAGCCCACTGAGCATTTTCGTGGCCTCCTCTGGGCTCGTTCCAGTGGGTCCACATCCTTCCTGTGCTGGAAGCCCTCGAGCTGGGTGCAGCTTTCCAGGAGGGTTCTCACAAGAGCATAGTGAAGGGGAGAATCCCCTCCCTCGCCCTGCTGGCCGTGCTGCTTTGGATGCAGCCCAGAATACCACTGGCTTTCTGGGCTGCCAGCACACATTGCTGGCTCATGTCCAACCTCTCCTCCACCAGCACCCAAGTCCCTGCCAGGGCTGCTCTAGATCCATTCCCTGCCCGGCCTGTGTTTGTGCTTGGGATTGCCCTGGCCCACATGCAGGACCTTGCACTTGGCCTTGCTGAACTCCATGAGGTTTGCACAGTCTCAAGGCCTCGAGCCTCTCCCACCTCTCAAGGTCCCTTCTCTCCACCGTGCCAATCCCACCACACAGCTCAGGGCCATCCCCAAACCTGCTGAGAATGAGCTCTGTCCCACCAACCACGTTGCCAACAAAGATGTAAATCAGAGCTGGTCCCCGTATGAGCCCTGAGGAGTGTCACTTGTCCTGCTCTCCACTCAGACATTGAGCCATTGACTAGCAATGAGTGCAACCACCCAGCCAACTCCTTATCCAGCAAGTGGCCCACACATCAAACCCATCTCTCTCCAATTTTAACAAAAGGATGTCATGCAGGCCAGTGTCAAGTGCTCTGCACAGTCCAGATAGATGATATCAGTGGCTTATTATCATCCACCTCTGCTGTAACCTCATCCTGGAAGGCCACCCAATTTGTCAGCATAAGATTTGCCCTTAGTGAAGCCACATCGGCTGTCACAAATCACTTCCTTAGCTTCCATGCGCCTTTGCATTTCTTGCAGGAGGGTCTTCTCCAGGATCCTGCCAGGCATGAAGATGAGACTGAGTGGCATGTATTTCTTTGGGTATTCCTTATTTTCCTCTGTAAAAATGGGGGTTATGCTTCCCCTTTTCTTAATTCCATCAGGGTGTCAGCTTTCCTAACCTGATCCCGTCTGCTTAATTTTTCTGTGTTTCTCCCAGGCTACCTGTACCTGCTTCCACCTTCTTCCCTTCCTTTTGTGTTTGAGTTTGTCCAGGAGTTCCTTGTTCATCCATGCAGGCCTCCTGGTGATTTGCCTGACTTCCTCTTTCTTGGGATGTATCACTCCTGAGCTTGGAGCTGATCTGGAGCTTTCTTGGGCCCCTTTTCCCTCCAGGGCTTTTCCCCCTGGGACTCTGCCAAGCAGGTGCCTGAAAAGACCAAAGGCTGCTGAAGTCAGGGGTAATGAGCTTGCTGTGTGCCCTCCTCGCTGTCCTGAGGTCCTCAAACTCATTTATGGTCTTGGCAGCCAAGGTTGCCCTTGGGCTTCACATTCCCCACCAGCCTCTCCTTGTTGGTGAGAACAAAGCCCACACTGCACCTCTCCTCCTTGGCTTCTCTATCACTTGGAGACAGAAGTTATCATCAAAGGATTCCAGGAACCTCTTGGACTGCTTATGTCCTGCTGTGGTTGAAGAACCCCCTGAGGACTAGGAGTTGTGAATGTGAGCCTGTTGCTCTCTGTAGATGTCTCATCTGCTCAGTCTTCTTGGTGGGGTGGCCTGTTCAGATTTCTTTCTGACAGCACTCAGATTGTGAAACTCAGATATGGCTATTCAGCTGAGGAAGCTTTTGACAAAAAATGTTTTTACAAAGCTACAAAGCTTCTATACATCTAACTTGCCCACACTGCTGGCCTGACTTCTGTAGCTCATGAAAGGAGGGAGGCACCCATCTTTAACACAAGTTGCCTCCACTGTTTTGAAGACTTTTGTTAAAGGAAAAATATTTGCACTTTTAAGAAAACTTGTAAAGTTTCTTTCATATCTAATGCATCATGACCTCTATGCTTGTACTCATTGCTGTCATTCAGTGCTGACGATGCTGCAGCTCCACAGAATTGCAGGACTACTCATCCTTGGAAAAAGACAGAAAGAAGTGGAGCCAGACTTCTTGGCATTCAGCAGCCCTTGGCATTTCTATCTTATCAAGATTGATTTTCAAGGTGTGTAATTCTAGGCAATAAGGTTTGAAATGGCCAACCTAAATGCATTTAAGGCTATCCAGGAGCATTTGGAAAGACAGGAACTGCCACCACATCGACTGGAGCTCCAAGAAAAGCTTTTGAGAGCTCTGGATGCCCCAAGAGCTCAGAAACACTTGTAGTCCTGCTGAGGAGGAGTCAAAGCCCAAGCCCACTCACACCACTGGAGGAAATTGCTGTATTACAGAAGTGACCTTTTGCAAAAAGTGTTTAGTTGAAGTATAATAATATACTTCGACTTCAATTATATATATATATAAATATAATACAATAATAATAACATAAAAACCACAGGCCCAATAGCAAGAGATGTGAATGAGTTATTGTAGCTGGATTGGTTGCTATATTTTAATATGTCTATTTTATAGGATTACTTGTATTTTTAATGCCCAAAAGGTGAACATATAAGGTAGACTCTTGTTGGCAAGCATTTGAATCTGTAGCATCCTTAAACTTGGGAGGATTAAGTATATTGATGGAAACAATGGCTGAAAAAACACTATTTTCCTAGGATCTTTATCAGCTTCTGGAGGCCAGCGTAAAGGGTTGGCAATGATTTTTAAAGCCTTGTATATTGGGCATTACCTACCTGAAATGTGAACTGTCATATCACACAAGCACCCAAACAGCATTTTTCACTAGGTGATGATGGGTCACATAATCCCCTATGGAAGACACTTTGTCTCTGAAACAGAATTCTTTTGACAATCCCAAAGAGCCAAATATTCCCCCAATGAAGACATGATAGAACTATCTATTTCAGGCTTTTGCCACAAATTTTGTATTTGATATTTTGTAATTTGGAGCCTGATCAAATGTCACTCACCCAACTGCAGAAGCTCTGCACATGGGCACACATTCAGATACAGCAAAGTGAACCTCAGCATGAAATGAAAGTTTTGAAGGGGCAAAAAGATCTTAAGTTATCCAATGCCCATTGCTGCATGGTTGGAGTTGGGTGCCTATACAACTAGACTTTGCTTAAAACACCAAAAGTACATATGAGATTTCAAAAGAAGAAAAATAATGTTTTGTTTCAAAATATAATAGTGTATTAAAGATTATTTTTCCTTCTGAGACTAAGAGGATGTGTAGCTGCTGTAGCCAAAGGGCATTCAAAGGTGTCTGAATAATGGAGGTTCTATAGTGTTTGTGTAATGTCCAAACTAACAACAGGAACTTGAGAAAAAATATGGTCAATTCAGGACAGTATAAACCCCATAATTCTGCAACCTGTCAGAAGCCAAATAATTTTGAAAAAGTTTTTTAGCAATAATGTCACATGGCAAGGATAATCTGGGTAAAGAAAAATGCCTGAAATTTCCCTATGGGATATAAACTACGGATATAGCAAAGTATCAAAAATACATTTGGAAGCACAGATCATTACAGCATCAGATTTTAGTCAGATCTAGGTGGAATTACATATTGGAGCATATTTTCTTGACTGACCATACAATTAAGAAGGACTTTTCTGAGGTCTAGCACAGATGGAAGGATGTGGGCACCCCAGGAACTGTGCTGGAACAACCTAAAGCACCATTTCCCCCCCACATTATTCATGCACTTGCAGCACCACACTGCGATTTTCCTGGTACAGATGTGGCAATGAGGGGACAAAATTAACATTCTTTTGCTTTCCCTCTCATGCACAGAACTGTGCAGGGGAAGAAGAGAGCTAGGAGGAATGGGAGAGTATGGAAAGAGAAGCAGTCAGTACTAACAAAACTCCAAAAACTGTATGAATAAGAGAGAGGGGAAAGAGTAAGACAGAGAGAGGGGAACTGTGCAGGGGAAGAAGAGAGCTAGGAGGACTGGGAGAGTATGGAAAGAGAGGCAGTCAGTACTAACAAAGCTCCAAAAACTCTATGAATAAGAGAGAGGGGAAAGAGTAAGACAGAGAGAGGGGAAGACAACAGCTAAATGGATAAGAATAAACTGGTATGAAAACCAGACGAAGAAATGGAAGAAAAGTAAAAGAGGTTGAATAACAACTAAAAAAAGTGAGAATGCATGTACACCTGTGGGGTTAGCGACTACATTAATTTGTACAGCTTTGTAATTATATGATGAATGCAAGCTTTCTATTAAAAAATACAAAGAGGGAAAATTTTAATAGTATAGGTTCAGGTTCAATATAAATCAGGTTGGAAGCAGAAGGAGCTGGATATGTCTGTGAAAGACAGGGATTTTTTTTAACTTCTAAGTGTAAATATTTCCTCTGTAGGAGTATCGAGCTAAATCTTGGTTGAACTCTTTTCTGACTGCAAAGCTGGTTTCTACAGCCAGCCTAATAGTGAGACTTTGTGTACAATCATCAGGATTAAATGTTATATTGAAGGTAGAAAGGAAATTTTATTTTCTTCTTTTTGTCCATTACCTAGCCCTGTTGCTCTCAGTGAGGCAGAAATGGCAGCAGCCATAAACCCATTATCCCTCCTAACGTGCTCACTGAGGTTGAGATGTGGTTTCTTTTTGGGGTGACAGATGGACCAAGGAGAAATAAAAGATGAACCCAAACCAGAGAAATAAAATCAGGTACATTTAGGGCTCTTGATAACCTCTCTGGGCTGTGATGTGCATCATCCTAATAGACATGCTTAATCCACTGCCTGCTCTGCATGTGCTGTGAATACTGGGGAAGAAACGTGATGGGAGAGTATCCTGCTCCCATGGGCTCTGCCTTCTCAGACACTAAGGTAACACAGGGAAATAGGGAGAGAACAAATCCAGGGCACAGATTTTTCTAGAATCTCTGCCTTTGGAGGAATGGTTCACATGGCTCTAGATTAGTACAAATTAGGTTTTCTTGCTCCTCTCCATTCTTGAGCTAGGGAGTAAGGGAAGAGGAGATCAGGGTTAATATCATCCCTAGAGAATTTCAAGAGTGAGTTAAATTTACAAACAAGTCAGATGAAAATGGAAAACACAGACTTTGTTACCAAAAGGGTCATAATATGAAAACCCCAGCTCAATTCATGCAGAGATAACAAAGTGATCCTGGAAATGGCAACCATCCTATGGGCTGCTCCTCTAATCCCATATTTTGATGCCATGACTGTTTAGATCAGGGCTGTAACTGAGAGAGAGCCCATAAACAAAACAACAGAGCCCATAAACAACACAACACTTGAATAACTATGTATATCAATTATTTGGTCTGGTGTCCTAGACCATGAGCTTTGACTATGGTGTGTGAGTGGGGAAAGGGAATGCCCACGATGCCTTGTTATTTTAATTTAATCCTAATTCCCAGCAAAGCATTAAGCAGAAAGCTATGATGGACCACCCTGCAAAGATCTCAACAGCTGTCAAAACTCACGGCAGCTTTTTTACTAAGAGAGGGGGAAAAGAAAATAGTCATTAACTTGTCAATGAGCTGAACCTCAAGAAGATGCAATGAGGCCAGTGAAGAGGATTTTGATGCTTCAGGATAGAGGGAAAATGAATCACACAAACTTTGGGAGAGGAGGTTAAAGAAGTCCAACAGAGTTGTGAAAGAAAAAAACAAACCTTAGAACTGACAGAACGCTTAAGGTGACTTCTCAAGACTTTATCAGGTCTCTTTAAATCTAACCATGCCACTACAAGGCGATGGTTCTGGAACAGGAAAGGCAGTTTATGCCTCCTGCCACAGCGAGACAGCACAGAAAGCCCTGACACCTGCACCCCGTTGCTCTGTCACTGAGAAAAAGTGGACAAGAAAAAGTCCCGAAAGGACGCGCGTCTTCTCCCCAAGGGGAAAACTCTACGTCCGCGTTTGTTTGAACTTTGAAAGTTCGAAAACTCCAGCCTCACGTCCCGCACCTCCGCGAGGCCAGGGATGCTCCAATCCCGCACGGCGGCGGGTGCAAAGGCACGGCAGTGCCCCCGTCCCGTGCCCCCCAAACCCCGTCCCGGTCCGTGTGCGAGCAGCCCGCGGTACTTACGCGCGGGCGGGCGCGGGCAGCGCGCCGTGCGCTGGCGGCGGGCAGCGCAGCGCTCCGTGCGTGCAGGCGCAGCGCAGCGGGCAGCGCCCGCCCGCGCCCGCAGAGCCCGGCAGCAGCAGCAGCAGCCCCCCCCCCCCCCCCCCGCCCCCTCTCGCTCGCCTCTGCCCGCCCGCAGCCCGCGGGACGCGGCCCCGCGCCCCCGCCTCCTCCGCCCGCCTCCCCCGCCCCGGGGCGGGAGTGCCGCCCGCCGCCGCGGGGATGCCGCGCTCCGGCCCCCGCGGCTTCCCGGGAAACGTCCCTCCACGGCTGCTCTGACTGAGAAAGTTGGCTGCACAGGCTACAGGTGGCTGGCAGAAGGTTTCCATGGACTGTCAGAAGTTCTGGTCCCCGCGGTCCTGCCTAGGCGGGACTACAAGCGATGCTGCCCGCTCCTAGCGGAAAGGTCCCCAGTGCCCCTCTTCCTAGAGGGAAAGCTGTGAGAAGGTGTGGGCCCTGCAAGCACCCATTTATCCGGCTGTGAAGGTCTTTGAGAGTTCGTGCCTGGGGAAAATGTGCCGCATTTCCCTTAACGGGGTAAATTAGTGCATTGTATTTTGGATACAGCAGCCTTGTTGGAGGATGGAAGGGGTCGGGATACAAATGTCCGTGTCAAACGCTCTTTACGGCTCCACGCACGGTCGCTGTATTGCTGGTGAAGAATTATAATTTGCCTACTGGGTGATCGGAGAGGCATCTCTGAGTGCCTGACTCTTTATGATCAATTATACCCTTTGTGTGGAAGCAGCAATCATGTTCTCAGCACTGCTTTTCACAAAGGTTCATCCATTTTGTAAAGGACTGTTGTCCACATAACTGTCATTGCTGTTGTTGTTGTTTATTGTTACAACTGTAGCTTTGAGAATCTGGAAAGAATCTAGTTAGAAGCTACTTAGAAATCAGGACCTTATTTATGGTGAGTGATGGAGCAAGCCACCAAAAAGATAATTGTTCCCCAGAGCAGGCTTTGCAAAATAAGTATAAGGGTATGGGTACATCATCCTATCCCTCTCTTCAAGTGTATCCAGGAAACATCAGAGTCAAGGAGGGAATGACCCAGCACCACATGGGATTCATCTGACAACAATTCTTCCAACTTTAAAATAATGGAATCAAATAATAAGGCCTTATACATTTCAGGAATAAAATGTGAGACAGGAAGGAGGTGTGAGACGTGTGGTTCAGGGCATGCCTGTGTTCTCAGCAGGGACTGAGTAATGGGAAATAGTTAGCAACTGCTAAGAACTTCCCTGGACTGGCCTCAACAGCATGACCTGTGTCCATCTGGACCGGGAACTGGAACCAGATCTTGCACAGAAGGGTAGGATGGCAAAGCCCTGCTTTGCTGTCCCTTTCCAGAGTCCTACCTTCCTCTCAACCTTCTTCCTTCAGTGTCATCTGCTCCACTTGAGCTGATAGTGACATTGGCTTTTATCCTGACCTTGCAATGGTTATGAGGTGGCTCCGTCACTTTATTCCACTATGCTTGGCAGACCCTTTTATCCAACACTACAGCAGGGTTATTCTGATGGATGGTCTACCTAATTCCAGCTAGCATGTGCCTTCGTATTGATCTGTCCTCCTCCTCCCCCCACCTCCCATCATCTTTGAAATCAAAGAAAGTGATGGGGCTGTGAAATCAAGAGATCAACTGAACTGTGCCAGCTGGCAATCGTAGGATAACATTGTGCCCTTGTGAGGACCTGCAATTTCCTTGAGATCTGTCTGCGTGGCACTGCTGACCCTTTCCTGATGCTCAGCTGCCAGTGTTGAACAGAAGCAGGTTTCTGGCTTCCTGCAGCTTGGTTTCCTATGAGAGGAATAATCAGCAAGGAAAAATCTGATTATACTCTTGCATTATTTACATGTGCCCACATACATTGATTTGGGGAGGAGACAGTCAGAGGGCGAGCAAGAAAGTCCCATCTCCAGAATTCTTCTGCCAAGTCACTGGGTCCCAAGGAGGAGCTTGGTTACTGATTGACGTGCACTTGATGTGAAGAAGCAAACTCCCTTCTGCTGGACAGTTTTCCTGTCCACAGAACTGCCTATACTCCCAAAGTCAGGCAAAGTAGTGCATTGTTATAAAAAATACCCAAAACCCAACGAAATGAAAAAGAAAATTTGTTTGACAAGCCATCCTGGAAGAGCATGAGGCAGCAGCATGGCTGAGTGACACCTGCTGTCACGCTTTGCCTGGCAGGTGTCATTCATTGCCCCCATTATCTACAACATTTGATGGTTTACAGGATTTCCCTGATGCTCAGATGCCTTTGAGGATATTTTTAACAAGGGTGTTAGAAAAGTGTGTGGTGTTTGAGGACATGACTACTTTTCCCAGCACAGTCCCTGCCAGGAGAGGTGGCACTGCTCTGCCTGGGAGACAAGGCACTGTGAGTGGCCTCTGTGACCTTCAGGGCTTGCTCTTGGGTTTGATGGTGAATTGTAGGGACAGACTGGCCTCTCTGAGAGGTAACCATTCTGGGCAAGGTGATTTTGTGTGCTGCAGCTCTATGAGAGCTGGTTAGCTCAAGCTGCTTTGGGTATGAGCTGCACTCCAGTCTTTGGCAGCAATGCCAACATAGCACAGGTTGCAGGGGAATTTTTCTGTCCTTACCTTCTCTTTTGCCTTCAGCATTTTGACCTCCAAGTAAAGTACCAGTGGCTGTGAGGTGTTTTGTAACTTAAGGCTCACCAAGGGCTGGGTTTGTGCTGATATCAAGACATATCAGATCTCTGAGCCTTCTCCTGCCCCTTCATCAAGTTTGGCAGAGCACCACAATTAGCTGCATAATTATAAATCTTGTCTTTATAATATATGTGTCGTTATGCTCACGTGTGTAAGAGTATATAGCTTGTGATCAAATGCAAAAGCCATTAAATAATCTGTAATAAACATACTTAATTGCATTCAGCCCACTTTTACCCCTCTGAAAGTGCCCCCTGAAACTGAGAAATGTTACCTATATATATCAAAATATTTTGATGCCAAATTTTTTTAACATACCTAAATTAGAATTGTAAGCAAAAAATCTTTATTTCTGATGGCAAGACACGATCATTAATCATGCTGTGCACATCTGTTCCTGAGTTAATATCTATTCAAGATGAAACAGTAATTATCTGTAGTATAGGCATATATTCATGTAGAGGTGTTTAGGTGTTTAACCTAAACTGACAGATTCAGCAGTTTATACATGAAGGAGCCTTCTACAGCTCTGTAACTGCTACACAACTACTACAAAGAGCTTCACACCTACATTCTTATGTGGCTATATAATCATAATGGATGGCAATATATGTATTTTATAGTTCAAGGAACCATCTTTATTCTGGCAGTACTTAAGTGGGGACTTGAGTTCGATGGGTTGAAAATTCACTGAAGTTACAGGGAATTAAAGACATGCCTGATGTAATTCTTCTGCTCAAGTGCTGGCAGAGGCAGGGATTGCTTTATACATGTTGGAGTGCTCTCCTGAATCCTTGCCTCAAGGCCGCTGTGCAGAAGTGTACGTGAGCCCTTCTGCACAGAGGAATTGCGGGATTGATAACAGCTGCCAGAGCTGCAGCTGTAGGTTGTAGGTTTGCTCTGCACAGGCAAAAAATGCAAACAGGAAAACCCCCCAGTCCTTACTCCTTTGGATCTGCCACTGACCTGAAATGGGGTGTGGATGGAGTTAGGACTGGCAGATCTGGCTTGGAGGAGCTGGTACAAGGTTTCTCACCCTGTCAGCCCACTTTGTTCAAGAGCAGCCCAGAACTTGCAGTCACTGTAGCCCCACTTTAGGCCAGTTATTCTAATTTACTATCTTTCCTTCTCTTTCCCCATTTATTAACCTTAATATGCATTTTTGCAGTTCCTCAGAGAAGTGGTGCCAGTGGAATATTCCTGTGTAGAAAAAATTGCTTCTGAGATACAGAACACAGCTAATTACAGTGCTACGATTAGCTGAATGCCCTTAACAGAGTCCAAGGGGGGAAATCATAGTGCAGCATCTGCTATAACATATGCTTTTCTAGTTTCCAGAAGATAATAGTGAGCATGTGGGCTGCCATGGACTGTGCTTTCTGCCTGAAAAGCAGAGCAGCCTGCAGATGCTCCAGTATTTTTTTCTACCCGGACGCTGTTAGAGATGTCTGATGCTGTGTACATCTGTCAGGAGGAATTAGGGTTTTTTTTCGGCTTTAGTCTCCCACATGCAGACAGACTTATGAAGATGCAATGGTGATTCAGATCCCATCGTTCCTGAGTGCACACTTCATCCTAAGGGCAGGTGTCACACCAAGAGCAGTGCAGAGGTGACAGGCAGCATGGCACATCGCAGGAGCTTGTGCTCACTGCTTTCTGTGTGAGGTTTTTTTCTTTCACAATGGTACTGGAAAGATAAAGTGCTTTTCTGTGTATTGTTTAGTGAACTAAACCTAAAGTGGCTCATTATTTTCTATCCTATAGATTAACTTGGCCAGAATAGTTGATATAGCCCTGCTAATATACCACTCAATGTGCTGAGCTGTGTTAATTACTGTTGAATTAGAGCTGACAATGATTGAGCCAGCTTAGTCAAGTACTGCTTCCCATTTAACACAAACCTTCAGCTCCTTTCCATTACTTGAATTTTTTATCACATTTTTAACATTTCACTGTCCTTTGCTTTAACCTGGCCCAGAGCTACAAAAAGAAACACATTTGTAAAGATGCTGTTAAAAATATGTCATTACAGTCACAAAGCAGCAAGTAGTAAGTAACTTTGGACCACATCCATCCTCCTGAGTACTGATTAATAGGAGAGTTTGTTTACAGAAAGTGGGTCTCTGTTATTTAGCCAATTACTTAATGATCGACTCTTTCTTCCCAGTTTGTCTGGCAGCATTGAGCTACGATTTGTGGGAATTCCTGACCAAAAAGGTATTAAATTTTTAGGAAGGGCTTTGGCCAGGGTATAAAAATCAGTGATTTACCTCCAGTAAAAGCTGGAGAAAGGATGCTGAGAGAGAAAGAAGCCAGTGGCTCGTCTGTAAGCAGCTGGAAAATAATCTGAATCTGGTCAGGTCTGTACAATTGTTACTGTGCCTCAGGACTTCACTGTGTGTGCTTTCAGGGTAATGCCAGAGCTGTCAGTTCTTCATGAATATGATGACAGGATTAGTGCTCGTGTCTTTGTGAATTAGAGGTCTGTGACCACTGTGTGGCTGTTCTGCATCCTGATGTGGAGGCTGTGAGTGCACTGGGGAGTCAACCCCGGGCTCCCAGCAGTGGCACCAGCTCTGCAGGAGACGGTAAATTGGCAGAGTCAGGGGAGTGGGAGTTTTCCCGCTTGGGCCCTAGTATTAGTGCTCTGACTGACCCATCAGTTAAGCCTGGTTTATCTGTAACTGTGTGTGAGCTACACTTACAGGTATTAAGGGAGGCCAGTGGGGCTCCTTGTCTGCACCAGCATTTGAGTGCCTGAAAGGGGCACTGAACAGAAAAGGCAGGCTGTGAATTCATGCAGGTAGTTAGTTACACAGCAAAGCCTGAAGGCTGGGCAAGCTTTGAAGTAGGATGAGTTGTAAGCTTTATTCACTAGATGACAAACTCCCTGGTCTTTGATGCAGTAATCCGTGTGTCAGCTGGATAATAAATCCAATGATTAAGTACAGTGTAGTCTTACAATTCCTCTTCCTAAGACTTTCTTTCACCTTTTTATTTATTTTTTTTTTGTCTGTCTCTGCACCTTTTATTTATTTTTTGTCTGTTATCTCAAAATGTCAAAAGAGGGTGGTACAGCCTTTTGCAAAGAGGTCTGGCCCATTCACAATGGGGTCTGAGCCTCATTCCTCTGTCACTTTTAGCACAAATTATGCACTGATTTAAAGAATATTTTAAAATAAATTAAAGCCACTGTGAGAAATAAAGGGAGCCCTGCTCTTCTGGGTTGTGTTTGATGCTTACCTTCTTCAATTCAGGAAGAAGGCATTATTAAAGACATAAAAGCTGTCTCTCTATCAGGATCTTAAAAACACTCCAAGGGAAACAAAATCTGTTGTCCTTAGCAGTTGTAATTTAAAAGCCAAATTCTGCTCATGTTTGTAATGGCATAAATTTGAATTTGATTGAACTCTGGATTAACATTGCTGCAAATGAGACCAAAATGTGACTTCCAAAGTTCATGAGGTAAGAAGTAGTTTTGCAGCCAACCTTGTTAATCTTACATATGTAAGCTCTGTGCTGTGAGATGCCACCTTGGACCAAAATACCTGTGGCACATTTGATCTCTTTTTAATGGTCCTAGTCAGATTTTTTTATTTTTTTATTTTTTTTTAATTCTATCAGCAGATTTGGCCAGATTGGTAAAATTCCACTAGGTTACACTTTACCATTCCCATGATACTTGTATACTGAGTGAAAAAAATAATGGCATGCTGCCTAGATCCTGAGATTTTGGTTCAAGTATTTCATGGACTTTCAGGTTCAAAAGGGCTGCAATTACATTGAGTTTCAATTGCTACATAAGGCAAGCCAGCTTGTGAGATTCTGACAGTGCAGAGATGGATAGGGGGCAGTCTAAAAAGACTGCAATGATTTCCATAATTAAATATTGGTTTAATAGTCAATACAAGTTAATTAGATAAAAATTATAGCTCACAAAATGTTGATAAAAATCAGAAATGCCTGTATTATATTGATTTAAATTTTTTTTTTTGTATGATATGAAATGGTTTGGAAAGCAGTTAATATTTCTGTTTTTCCTGGGAGTTCATTAAAGTAGAAGTTGTTGAGTTAGACAAAGATATGTAAACTTAGAAGGGAGAATAATTCCAAGTCTTGGTGTTCATTTCAAAAAGTAGTTGTGGTATCCATCTTCAGCTTGTTCACTTTCTCACCTCTTCCACTGACATCCAGGAGGGTTATGTTATTTCAAGGTCAATATTTCCAAGGGTGATCCTCTCCAAGGGAGCAGGACCTTGTGTAATTGGCCATCAGTCAGAAAATGCATTTGTAATGATAAAACATGGAATGATTTCTGCTTGTCCTTATATAACTTACAAAGCATACAGCTCTTTTTCCCCCAACTCAATGTCAAATTAATGGAGTCTGTCAGCTGTTTAGGTAATGAGTTAGAGCAGATATTATGTTTTTGGAGGAGATGTGTGTGTGTTGCATTGTCAGGCCAGAATCCAGGAAGATTAATGCTTTCAATCCTCTTGACAATCAGATGATCTCCCTGAATATACAGTGCCTAGTAGCCCTAAAGAAAGACTATTTTGTAAAACCTTTTAATGATTGCTGGCAGAAATTAAAGAAAAAGGCATTTTGATTTACACCAACATGAAGTGAGGTTGGAATCAAGATCTAAATGACAGGCACTTTTGCTTAGCCTCATATGCTTCATTTTTTCTGTTAATTTATTTCTTTTTTGTCTTCAGAAGTGTTTCACTGGTGTGGATAAGGAGTCAGTGCAATGCTTGGGAACAGCCCTAGGAGATGATTGACTCCAATTCTTTAATTTCCCACCTGGGCTTAGCTGTGTTGTGTTTTTGCAGAAGTCAGTAGTTATCACCTGAGGTTGAAAAGCTGGGGCTGATACCAAAATTCCCTGCCTACCTATTACCTATCCAGCCACTGCAGCAGCAGCACCCATCTCCAAGGTGTGGTCTGTAAACTTCTTGTAAAGCTCATGGAAGGAGTGAGACCCCTCCAAAAAAGCAATCTCAAGTCATGCAAACTGCATAAAGATCCATCCAGGCTAAGCCAGGGAGCTCTGGGCAGGGGCATGAACATGGAGACCAGTTCACCCTGGAGCTGGGATCCTGGAGGAAAGCAGCTGCATCCACTCAGCATGCAGAGCTGCAAAGCACCACACCTGTCATTTGGGAGGAGGAAATCCTTGCACACTCATCCTTGGCTTTTAAAGAGCTTCCACAAAGGGAAAAAATGCTGCCTGTAAGGGGAAGGGAGCCTGGGTTTGGTGCCTTTCCTGCTCAAAGGCAGCTTGGATTTGTGCGTCCCCTCTTCCAGATGAGTGTTGCAGCTCTTGGTTGGGGCTTGAGCACCTGCAAGCTGCTGCCTGGAGTAAAGGAAGGTAAGAGATGGTTTTTATTATATTTTATAGTTTTCTATAACTTTTACTTGCTTTTCTCTTTTTTTTTTTTCCCCCCCTACGATTTCTGATTCAGATTAGCTGAGAGATCTTTGCTTCTGTGGCTTTATTGTGTTTCTCTGTTGTGCACTGTTATTGCTAATGCCCTTCTGAGATGTGTGCTCTACCAGCTGTCTCTGGAACACTTCACTTGTTTTCTCATCAGGACACACTCTGGTTCTCCTACTTAGCTTAGCCTACAGTGGATGAAAGGAAGGGTTTCATCAGGCTCACCAGGGCCAGTCTTGTTTGAATACCAGCCAAGGAGACTAAAACTGAATCCTCAGAGGGTGACTTGCATCACCAAAGCCCAATGAAGCGGGGAAGGGCTACAGATGGCATCTTAGTGCAGTGCTTCTGATTACTTACCTGTTTGGATTTGGAGTAATTATCTACTTCTGTGTGTTAATTTGGGATGACCCACTGCCCTTCTTGAGCTGTATTCCCCCATGTACAACCTCTCAGCTGTGCGTTCCCTGATGTGTTTCACATCCCATCCCTTGGCCTCCTCTGAGCTTCCTGCTCCCCACAAAGGCATTTGGGCCAGCAAGCCTTGGCACACTTCAGCTCTCTCCAGTCCCACCACTCCTGCCCTGGCCCTGCCAGTCTGAGTTTCCAGAGGAGCAGGTCCTTGAGGCCCATGGAGCCCTCCCTGTATGTTCACTGCCTGGCTAGCAGGCACTGCTACCCTGAGACATGTAAGGCACTTGATTTTTCCTCCCTATTTCCAGCTCTCCCACAGCATCCTTTCCTACTTATTTCAGTGCTAGTTTGCTCTGTTCATGCTCTCCTACATCCCCACACCAGCCCAAGAAGCCAAAGGCATTGCCAGCTGTGGGTTTGGTGCTGCCCTGTCGTGTTCTTGCTGCCTCCCCCGAGCACAGATGAAGGCTGTGTGTGAAGGGGAGCTGAAAAGGGCTCTGGCTTAGGCAGCCAGCACTTGCTGCATGCCCAGATCACACAGCAAGCACCCTTTGGCTCAACTCTCCTGTCTCCACCTCGTTCCTTTTGGCTCAGAGTAAGTGTGGGATTGTGTGCGTGGCTGCCAGAGGTGAGTGTTTTCCAGACAAAATGAAGCAGAAGAATATGGGTGGGATAAATATCAGAAACATGTTTCATGAATCTGCCCCTACTTTCCATTTTCTCTTTTTTCTCAGTGTGCTATATGCCTTTCCCAAGAGAAGGCCAGCCAGAGGATCCTTATCTTTCTTTGCTGCCATGAGGGCACTCCTTGGTGCAGCTGCTGAGAATGGGGCCAGGTTGTATCAGTGTGGGATGTCAGCCTCCACTTCAGTTGCTTTGGAGTCAAATAAATGGGAACAGGGTGCACTTCTTGTGAGTTCATATATAATTGCTTCAGCTCCACGGATGAAATTTGTTCAGCACACCTCTTCGTTGTGAAAAATGTAGAGGTCAAGATAGTCCCTTTTCACACCTTTCATCATTATTTTTTGATGTGTGTCTTGTTTAGATGAGCAACTGAGGAAACTTAAAAAAGATAAGCAAATATTCTCTTTAAAAAAAAAGTTTTGTTGTTTTGACCTTTATTATAAATATTTAAATATTATGTTTATATAATTGATATAAATATTTAATTAATTACCAAATCCTAAAAGACGGAGGGAGCTTCAATGCTCCCTATGTGTCCATGAAACCTTTGTACAGATTTGTGTTCTGCTAAGGGGAGTAAGAGGCTCAGAATGGAAAATAAACATTTTAATTTGAGATAAATAAAAACTGAAGCAGATGAGTGGATTTTAATTCTATACTTTTTAAATTTGTGAGCGTGTGTGGAGAGTGAAGTACTTGTAACAACAAGGAGTTATTTGCTTTTTTTAAATTTGTCTCTGATGTCAGAATACCGTTCAGTTATTGAAATTTCATGGGTGTGAGCAATCTCATGAAAAGCAAGTTCAGAAAATTTGTAGGACTGAAGTTAGTTGTATGTATCAATCCCACTTAGTTTAAGGGGATGAATGGTGAAGGTACAGCTACCCATGGATCCTCTTGTCCTGAAAAGGTCTTCTAAAGAGGTAAATACTTGCTGAAGCTGCCATGGGAGGCAGGTGTGTATCCCATCCTCCATCCATCTAGATGAAGCAGTGAAACCCAACTTTTATAACCCCATTCATTTGTCTAAGTTCAATTACTCCAAGGTCATGCAGATGTGACAGGTTGGAAATTATCCCAGGATGTAGTTGTACATCAGTCTTTAGATGTGACTTTACTTCTATATAATAACTGATGCAATTTAGGTGTGCAAAAGAAAACTGAATTATGGATGGTCCAGGAAACTGCCTTTTTGGGCAGACACATTTTTGAGAGAGCACTGGTTTGATGAACCAGCTTGGTGCCAACCCAGATCTAACCAGATTGTTCTCGTGCCAAAGTCAAGGCAGATGGCTTGTGAGAAATGGCTTGCAGAATGGAAAAGAACAGCAGGAAGTTTTCACTGGTTTGGAAAGGCTCAGTCTTGATTCAGAAATTGTGTTCCAGAAGAAAAGCACAAGCTGTTTGGGAAACAAAGATATGTCTGAGGCTCTCCTGTCCCCTCTGTCCCTGGCTTGGGATGTCATGGGAGAGCTGCAGCACAAGGGGTTCAAATGTGGCATTTTTTCACTTGTTCCACATACCAAAAGTGCAAAGGGAAGATCCCTCTGTCACCTCTCAAATTAGGCAGATCCAACCTGATCCATTTCCCTAAGGACCCTTTCATGAAAGAGCACTGTTAATGTGGATGGCAAGTCATTGCAGAGGACAGGGTGGCCAGATCTGTGGGATGGCTGGAGTGTGGAACTCTTTGTGCATCCAGTCACGGTCTGACTGAGTGATGTGTGATGAGAGGCACACTTCATTCTCTCTGAAATCAAAAGCACTTGGTATCAGGCCAAGATGTAGCTGAAAACGAAAAATCTTTTGAAATCCCATAACAGTTATAGTCCATCCAGATGAAAATTAGCTCTAAGTTCAATCCTTAATTACCCCTACTCTTTCTTTGCTCATTAACACTAAAGCTGTACACAAATGTTCTTATTCAGTATGGCTTGAGCCCAGCCTTTAGATGTATTTAACATTGCAAAGAGTGAGAAATGCACAGGGCAGAAACATGAAGATGTGATGTAAAATGCAAGTAACTACCAAAAACTTGCACCATCCCCTGTCACCCTGCTGCCATTCAAATCAGCACTCACAGGACTGAGTAGGGATTCCACTTCCATACCTTAAACATCCAGGTGCTCCTGCAAACAGGACTGCCCAGTGTGGATCTACCATTTCCATAATGCTGTTGGGATAAACCCAACATCATCAATACCTAAATATATAGGAAAACAATAGCAAAATTTTACATAGTGCTTTTATATTTAGCACCTTCAAGCATCCCTCTTCACAGGCCAGTGTTACTGAACGTAAAGAGCTGAGGCATCTGGAAGCCAACTCTCTCATCAATGGCACATGGGGAGTCCCTGGCCCTTCATTATTTTTCAGGGGTAAATAGTGATTTCTGTGTGAGCTGGTACTTTGGGTTCTCAGTTCTGCTCCTGCAGGCTCAGATGTGATGCAACAAGGAGAACATCCACAGCTGGATCTCCTGCAGCCCTTTCAAGTCTCCAGAGTAGTCCATTGATTCATCTGGCTCTCATATCCTCAATTTCCCTGATTGTTTGTTATATTAAGAACCTGTGTTCCTAATGTTTATTATTATACATTAGATATCTCTAATAATTAGGTGTTAAGATATCTCTAATAATTTCCTGCCTAGTAGGCCACGTACTTAAATCCCAACTCCAAGACATCGATATTTATGTTTCTGCACAGGAGAAACATCCACTGATGCAAAGGAAACTTGCCCAAATGAATTAAAAGATCAACCAGCTCTGTCTGTTTGTCTCCAGTGCTAGTTGCTCACAAGGTCTCCTGTGTCTGTACATCTGCATTTTCTGTAAGGACTGTTCCTGCACCTCAGCATCCTCAGTGAGTTTTCTTCATGCCTTCCACTGAGATAATTTGGAGTTAAAGCAGAAGTGAGATCACTTCTGTATGCTGTGACGTGGTGTTACTACTCTTGCAGTAAGAAAAGCCCAACACAGTGATATTGAGAAACCATTTATGATGTATATGCATCTAAATCCATTCTATTTTCTGCTATGAGGAAGTTGTGATTTTTTTTTTTTGTCTCCTTGACTTGATTTTTTTCCATTTGTTCTCAGATCTTGTCATAATACAAAAGTTGCAAATGAAGGCACAAGTTTTACAGTTTTGTCTTTTCAGATTTTCTTTTTTTTGGCATAGGGACCCCACAGTGTAATGTGCCTTAATTAATGGAAAGCAAGAATGGATTGCATAAACTCCCAATGAATATTGTCTTAGCAAATTAAATCTGATTTAATGCTTTAAGCCGAAGACATATTTGCATAGCTAATGAAACTGATTAACTTGGAATTAATTTGCAATGTTTAGTCATATGGCTTAAAACTAAAGTGATGTTAGTAATGTGTTGATTATTATTAGTACTCAAGATAATCAGGCTTGCTGGATGATTAAATGTAAATACACAGTAAAAAAATTGGTTCAGGTTAATAAACAATTTCAAATAGGAAAATGCCCCATGATGATAAAGTGAAATGAAGGAGTGTTAATTGTACAAGCAGAAGTTGAGACAGCTCAAGTTCCCTCTTGTCTGCTGGAAGTGGGTGAAAAGCTGCTTCTTTTTAGCTTCCCTGTGATTTGATAATGATTTCTTTGTGGTCTGTGTTACACTTGTGCCCGGGAACACTCAGTATGGGCCACGGACCTGACGTACCCAAGTGCTGTACAAACAGATCTCGGTGAGCCCAGGGAAGTGTGGGCAGGAGCTGATGGGTGGAGGAGATGGTTTGTGTGCATGGGCAGCAGGGACCTTGGTTTGCCAGAAGCTTCATTGCAGCTGTGATTTTTTTTTTCCCCCCTTAGTTCTGCCAGCTTTGTAGGAAAGTTTTGCAATGAGGACAATGCAGAGGTTTTGAGAGATGTATAGGAAAATCCCCCTTAAGATAAGATATCTATTGGACAAAGCATGGAAGTGCATGCTTAAAAATGAAGTGGTGGTTGTGCTAAGAGGTGGCACTGCTGACTTGTAAGGATGCAGAGGTTACCGGTCCCTTTGCATAAAATTGGCTATTTAAATAGAAGTTTTTTCTGTGCTTTGAATTTTCCTAGTTGAGAGTCAGATCAGAGGCGACTAGACAATTTCTTCACTTGGTTACACTAATGTAAATACCAATTAAATGGATGTACAAATTTGTTTTCATACAGCTGTAAGCAGAATTTGACCCAGAGAATCATCCTTTGGCCCCACATTAGCAGACTCTTATGCTTTGCCTATGATTTAGGTGGAAGAAGTATAAATCAAATCAACTTTTACTCATGAAGAAGAGCTGCTATTCTGTTTGAGTTCTCTCAGACTCTTTCTTAGGCTGAAGTGTCCACAGAGCTTATAAAGAGCAAAGACAACATTGGAGGATGGCAAACATCCTCCTCTGGGTCTGACAAACATGCCAGTTTGGGCCAGTGGATTGTCGTGGCCAATGTGCTGGAGTCAGTGTGAAAGATCATGTGAGCTTTCCTCATCCACTTCACTGTGAAGTCTGTAGTGAGATTTACCTCCGTGTCCAAAGTAAAACCAATGGTCCTATGACTATTTTTGTTTCTGAAGGTGCTGTGAAACTTGCAGCAGAAGGGTAACAACAAGCACGAGGTGATGCACACACGGTGGCTGTCAGCAGCAGGGAAACAGATGGAAAGTGCAAAATGACCTGTTCCATGTCCCATTGCATCTCCTCATCATTGCATCTCCTCATCACATCTCTTCACACTTCAGTGGCTGGGTCTCCATGACTCTCTCCTTCCCAGTGTCTGAAGATGTGTGTGGTATGAATTTTTTGTTTTCCTTTCTATTTTGCTCTCCTTCCTTCATACCACTAGATTTTGGTTCAGATCATTTTGACTCCTTAAGATGAAGTTTTGCAATGCCTGTGGCTTATAATCCTATCTCTGTTATGGCTGGTGGAGTCTTGATAGCCACAAGAAAAAAAGCTAAATTTAACTAAGCTGAGAAACCCTTCCTGCACAGTATCACAGTGTGCTGCCACTCATTCTGATATCTCAGGGGGCCTTCCCAATAGGATATCATCCCTAATTCCACAAAATTCTCTAGGAAGCCCAGCTGTCAGTAGTTAAACATAGCATAAACATGAGCTTTCTAGGCTGAACAGTAATGTTGTGCAGCTCTGTCATCTCTGTAACTTAGCAAGGGTTTGGTTACATTAACATCATACAGATCCACTTGTTGCTCCCTAAATCACCTTTTAGAGGTGACAACTCTATCCTCCTGAGTGATCAGTGCATTCATGGGATGTTTCAGGAGCTGATGCTTGTGTTTGCTGTGGAATTTTGTGTAAGTGAAGAGTGACTCAGAGCTGAATAAGACAAAGAGAGTGTCCTGGTGTGAAGGCAGATGACCCAGATTTTGTGGCTCTGCTAGATGCTTCTGCATGGTCATAGTGGAGTCTGTCAGCTGAATCCTTCCTCTCCATCAAATGATGGTGATACCTCCTCCTTTGACTTCAGGGGCTTCATGTTATGATTTTAAAGAAGCTGCCATGATGACACCCTGGCCTCTGGCTGGATATTCTAGGTCCTGCTGTAATTAAATAATATGGTTTTCATACATCATTCACAAGTTCCACCAGCTTCCCTATGTCCAGGGTGCCCTGGAGGGGTACCATGTGTAGTAACCTTGTTCCATGGAAAGGTATCAGGTTTGTAATATTGTCCAAATGCTGCTACAATATATACAACCCACTTGTGCACACCTTTATGTAGCTCACAAGGGGCGCCCAGATTTTCTTGTTACAGCAAAAATGGAAAGGAATTGTAGTGAAAATCACTTAATTCAGGGCAGAATCAGACCCATTGTGAGGTTCAAGATGTTGTCATTTTCAGGATAGTTCTGTACACTGATAATGTTATTAGAAAGAGCTGCCTCCTTTACTGCATAAAATATCTAACCTTGCACTGTGTATAATGCATGAGAACAATGTTTATAACACAATTTTTCTGCTTATAATGTAATAGTGTTCTTGGTCAGCATCCTTTGATGTTTTACAACCAAATTGTAAGTCCATTTAAATGATTTAGTACACCACAGTCTGGTAAGTAAGCACAGGTAAACAAGTTCTCTGGGAAGATTTAAACTGTAAGGACAGTCACTATAAAGTCTATCAGAAATTCATTGCACTTCACAGATGGAACAGATAAAAAAAAGTCCTTAACTGCAGACAGCAGGGAAAGAAAATCCTAAATTATCAAGATGCAGTGAAATCCTCTTGCAGGGTACAAATTGTTGGAAAACAATTTTTATTGATTATTTTAAAGAGAAGATGAAAACTCGTGGTGAGCTATTTTATAGATTTCCAGATGACCTGTCCCCAGTGGGTGGTTATGTTTGGGTGGACAGTGAAGGGGAACTTATTGTAATGACTTTTTGTGCTGCCAAAACCTGCCACCCATCTACAGACTGAGAGGTATCTGTTCTGATAGTACCAAGCAGTTAAAAATCCCATGTAGCTTCCATGCAAACCTGTCCACCATGAAAAAGAGTAAATGTCAGGATTTTTAGTTTTGTTTCCTATATTTTGGCTTGTAGAGGTTGCTTTTTTTTCCTGCTCTCCCAACTTCTGCCTGTGACCTTGAGCATCAGATGCTTATTTTGTAGATGGTGAGGTGAAAAACACATCAGCTATTGAAAGATTTGCCATTTAGTCAATCAAGATTACAACATTAAATTGAAAAGGAGCAACAACAACCACAGTTGCTGGCTGTGAGCATGGACTAGAAAATTTAGAGCTAGTGGTAGTTTTCAGAGCTGTGAGCTGCCAACAAAGTATAGAAAAGCAGGACAGAGCCAGCAGAGAGGCTCAGAGCTGGAGGGAAGGAGCATCTGTGAAATGGCTGTCAAAGCCACGAGTCTGAAAGTTTTGGAAGTCTGTGGAGCTACAGTTAGTGAAGCTTTGCCAGTTATATCTGAACCAAGATCTTGGTTGTCCTCCTTAAATAGGAGTCCCTTTGCTTAACGAGGAGCTCTCCTTACAGACTGGCTTAACTGCAGCAGTGAGGTTACTCTTGGTGAAAATTTGTGGTGGCCCAGAGTGACTCGCTGGAGTCAGTGAAGTTGGTGTCTGAAATCTGTGCTGGGTCTGATTCACAGCTCTTGGCTTCATTCTCCAGTTTTGTTGCAAGCCAGATTTTGAGGGACAGAGAAATGGAATAACATACTTAACAAAATAAGGTTTAGAAAAAAAAAGGTAAATATTTCTGTCCTTTAATCCTGAAGAATTTTTGGTTTTACTATTTTGCACTGAAGAATTTTACTAATAAAGAATTAAATTACCCCAATACCATTGCTCTTGCAGGGAATTTTAATAGTCTGCCAAGCTGTATTATGGTTAAAGGAGAAACTTTGCTTTGTTGAATTTGTGATCCTCCAACATCAGTCTTGCTCTGGGAATATGGGAACCAATGTGCCACCTACTATCAGTTTTCCCTTGTCCTTTATACAAGCAGATAGCAAGTCCTTTTTTTGTAGAGAGACTTTCTCTAACTTAGTAACTGCTTATGCAGGGAGGAAATGAGAGGCTGAAATCTTTTTTTTTTTGCTTGATGACCCCCATCCCTTGCCTGAAAAGAAAGCAAACCACTTATCTATGTAACTTTCATCTTTCTTCTGCAACATCCAGACAACAGAATGTATATAATGCTCAAAAAGATCATGTAAACAACTCTGCTGGCAATAGGTGTTAAATGGTGTCTGACTTCTGACTGTTGGCTGGCTGGGTATTGACTCAGTGCAAATAAACAGAAGGCTCTTCCCAAAATCTTCCTGTCATTTGCAGTGCAGCATTTCCTCTGCTGCAGGAGTCCTTGCATGGACATCCTTTGCACATGCCATGCAGGAATATTTGGACTGAATTCCTCCTGAAGCTGCAGTTTGCAGTAAAGTTGTTTTAGGATGGCAAATGCAGTGAGATATTTGACTCTGTAAAGAGATCTGACAGTTTAGGTCTGTGTTTGTATGATACTTGCAAAAAAAGTAGCAAAGGAAAGGTAACAGGGACTAATAATTAAATATGAAAATCTACGGAAGTTTGTAATTTTCAGTTAAAACAAGTTGCATTTTCATTTCAAATGTCTGTTATTGATGATAAAATGGATTCATGCCCTCAATAAAGATCCATACACCAATCCTGACCCCCCCGCTAACACCCACTCCCATGGCACACCAAAGCAGTGCATCTTTTTGAAGTCTGCAGTCATGCATTGGCTTGGCTGTGCTTGCTTCCAAGGGACTGTGCTGCAGGGACAGTGGGAGAGCTCTGCCTTTGCTGCTGCAGACTAACACAATTTGTGCAGGGCACGAAAATTAACTGGCTAAGCAAGCTGGGACTGTATTTCTTTCCCTACTGAAAGGAGGGATATAAAATTTCATGCTTGTGTCTGTAGGCTTTGTAGATGTGGAAGTTCTGTTTGCTAAAATTTGAAAAAGACAAGACAGCAGTAGGCAGGTGATGTGGTTGGATCTTATTTCTACAAAGCTGTTGATTCTCTTAATGCAGTAGCAGTTGTGTTGCCATCCCATGATCATTTGTTTTTGGTGGTCCAGATCTTAGTCACTGTGGAGTTTAGATAGTGTTCAGCAAGAGAAGTTGATGATTTCTGCAGTGACTGGTCCTTTACACAGCAATGTAGATTGTTGATAAAAATATTCCTCACCTGTGGAGCCTGTGCTGGATTCCCAGTGGCCAGGGGTCCTGCCCAAGGACCACAGCCTGCAACCCTCCTCTCCCTGCACTTGGCAGGCTGGAGGATGGCAGGGCTGCTTGCTGCCTGCGTGGTGCTTTTGGTAAAGACACAGACAGTGTCTGTTTCCAAGACATTTTCTTCCTTGCTTTCACCATTCCCCTCCCATCCACGCCCCTTTTCTTCCAGAGTAGCATACAAGGAATTTTACTTGGCCAAAAAGGTCTCACACGTGCACAATTGCTTATTTTGTCCTTTTTGGTCAGCTGAAGCACTCAGGGGCATATTTGACTCACCACTTCTACAGAAAACATGTAGAACTGACTGCTGTAGGAATTGCCTAAAGTCAGATTTAAGGAAAAGAATAAATCCTGAATGTTTGATGCCCATAATGTACTGGAATTGGATTGGGAGAGCAACAGTTCATATTTCAATCTGTGAAGTGATGTGCTTTGGTGTCAAATCTAGGTGAGTGGAATTCATGGTTCATATCTTAAATCAGGTTTATGCTTGTGTCGTGCCGGTGTCCCTTTGAGGATAACCAGAGCATAGCTCTTGCTCAATAATAAAGGTGTAGCAGGAAAATCTGGTCCCTTACAAGTGGTATTCATTTTGCTTTTGAACATTTTACCATTTCCACTGCTAAGGATGGGATAGCAGATGAAAGAGTTCAGCAAACCTTATTTCTCACTGATGTCTTTTCTAAGTAAGCACAGCATTTCAGTTTGATTTACTGCAATTTTTTTTTCTCCCATGGAAAGATTATAAACTAGAGAGCATACTGACTGGAAGAAAATGGCTGCTAATCTTCTGAAACTAATGTTTAATCAGTGATGGAAAGAAAATAAGTAACTAAAAAGCTTCATCCAGCTAATTAAATAAAGCTGGTTATTCTGCTGGAAACAGTTAATGAACCTCAAGTAATAAAATTATTTTCAGAATATTAAAGCAGGAAAAAAGTGATTACTTATTTAAGACTAAATAATTACAATGTATTCTTCACTATAAGAGGTTATAGATGCCAAAGACTAAATAACCACTGTGCTTCTGATTCTCCATAAAAGGGTGTTTCTCAGGAATTATTACATTTTATGTTGAGCTTGCACTGAATTTTCTTCTCTTAATATAATCTCCAATGATCTCTAAGGGAATTTGCCTCCCTCAGTGCCTGTTATTATTCTCCTTTTTAGGGACTGGCTGGGATTTGATTGCCTTTAAAATGAGCTGAGATTGTGTTAACTGTGCAGAAGGGATGGGGTGCAGTGGTTCTGACCACAGCAGGAGCAGCTCTGAGGAGAGCCCTGGGTCCTGTTCTGCTGCTCAAACACCGCTGAGGCAGCCCAGTTTGCCCTCAAATCCTCCCTCGGCTGCAGCTCAGCTTGTCTCTGAAATGCTGCACATCCCTTCTGTTCCCAGATTACAGATAAGGGGGAATTTCTCTCAGAAAGGCAGGCTGTAGCCTAATTCCCCCTGCAAGTGCTGCGAGCTTCCATTTTGGGACCAGAGTCTCCTTAATGCTGGGTGCTTTGGAAGAAATCCTGCCTGGCTCTGTCCTAATAATCACTATAATTTTTTTCCTTTTAGCATCTGAGAGCTGGCACATGAGGTGGTTAAAGAAACCAAGATCCAGAACCCCCAAGCTGGGAGGGGGAAGCTCCTCCAGCCAGCTCCAGATAAATGACTTCTATTTATGAGGCACATCCCTGAGGATGGGGCAGTTCAGAACAGCCCGTCCTGGGAGTCATCCCTGAAGGAAAGCATTCTGTGCCTGCTCTGTGGCTGCTTGCATCCTTCTGTGTCCTCCTTGCTGGTTTAATGCCACCTCTGCTCCCTGCTGCAGGCAGGTGAAGCCCAGCCCCTGTGCCACACGAGTGATGGGTTTGTTTGGCTCTTAAAGGCTCTTTGCTGAGGTGGGGAGGCTCCCTGGTGATCCAGCTCTCCCCTGCTCATCTCTGCAGGGCTCAGGCTCAGTTTGGGGGTGTAGAAGGCCAGAAAGCTGTATACATTGGGAGGGAATGGGACTGGCATTCCAGCTGCCTCCCTGAGCCTGACTCAGCACCCTTTCCCATGCAGGGACATCAGATTAAACCCACAAAGGGCAGAATGTGTCCTCTGCTTCTCACTCCTTTCCCTTGTCTGAGTTACACTCAGTGCCCCACACCACACACGCTTAGTGCCTGCTCCATTCCCTTTGCCAGGAGCAACCACCCAAAATGTGGATCTGGCTCATATGATCATGGAAATAAACATCTCAGCCATTTAAAATTATATCTTACACTTGAGACAGACATGCTGAGGACATAGAGAAACAATAGATTTAATTAGGCTTTTAAATTGTGACACATCTATTATATGTTCCGTTACAGCTTTAAAAAAGTCTCACTTTCTGTATAATAAATCTTTTCTGTATAATAAATCTTGGAGTACTGGGAGTCAGCACTGGGAACAATTAAAATGAGTTTATGCACTTTCAGGGAAACCCTATAGCAAGATGTGCAAAATAGCATACAATAAAATGAAAAATTAAGCCCTTAGTGGGTTTGAGCTGCTGCATATAAGAAACCTGATAAAAAGCATTTTAAGAAAGTAGGCAATTTTACAGTGTGGCAAGTAGTCTGTTCTGCCTCAAAGGTACCAGCCCATGTCCCTTGGATTTTTGCCATTGGCAAAAGACTCCAGATGGATGTAGGCATCAATACTAATAAGTGAAATTCATCCCTGAGAAAAAAAAAATGTTTCTTTGAAGCCCTGAATAGGAGTGGATGCCATCTAGCAGAAAGTATGCATCAATAGGCAAAAAAGATATCTCTGTTCTGAAGAGTTTCTGAGCTGCTTCAGTCCAAAGTTTCTCTGTTTATGGGATTTAGTGAAGGCAAAATTAATTTTTACGCTATCATTTGTACAGGAACATATGTAAGCAAATAGTGATGCTATCTTAACTAGAACATGATATATACATTTTATTGCATATTAAAATCCATTTCAACTTTGCATTCAGCCCAGGGTTTTTAGTTTGTTTCTCCCTCTCAGCTTCAGTATAAACAAGCAGCCTTGAAATGAGCATCAAAACTAAATGGCATTGAATATAATGAAGCAACATTGAGTCTAATGAAGCAGAATTGCTATGTAAACAGGGATGCTTTTATCTCATTGGAATTTTTATGTCCTTGCATGTCTCTCAGCTACATTTTTGTAACCTGATTCTTAGGAAATGTCTGATATCTCTTTATGATTGTTAGCAGAGACCAAGACAGCACTGTAATATGTGCTCAGCTGAGTGGTGTGGAAGTACCACATCGAGTTTGCTGCTTTTGAGGCAAAATGGTCATCACCCCCATCTTGTTACAGGGGCCTGGCTGTAAAACTTGGTGACCTCTTAAGTGTGAATAGGTCTGCTAAGAAGAATGAGTTGCAGACACTCAAGGATTGGGTGAAAGTGCCACTTGGAAGCTCCCTGCCTGTGAGCATTCCAGCCCTTTCCCTGTCTGTTAATGCCTTGGTGAAGGCACAGGCAGTAACAAACATAAACAGTAACACCAAACCTCATAAATCTTTCTGTGGCCTGAGAACCATGCCTTCCACTGTCTTGCTGCAACATAAGCCTTAGCAGGACACAAGATGACCTTCCTCTGCCAGGGAAGAGTGAAACACCCAGGCACCTGCTCTTTGTCACCTTGGGCTGTTGGAAGAGCACTGAGAAAGTCTGTGGTTCCTTCACTGCAAATTAAAATACTAGTAAAGACCTCCCTCAAATTTCCTTTTTATTCCCACCTTCTTTGATTCTGCACTTGGAAGTCATGCTCTTTAATAAATATTGGCTTGCACCTGAACACCTCCCACTTCACAGATATGAGCTTTTTGCCCTTTTGGACAGCAGCTTAAAATTCAGCATTGTCAAGTTAATGTGCTGCAGCTCCTCATATAAGAGTTGGGTTGAGTAGAAGCAGGTGAATAAATGCTGCTGGCAGTGTTGGACATGGAAATGTTTGTCATAATACACTGATATATGATGCCCTTTCACATTCTTCACTTGAACTTAAAAAAAATATGATGGCAAAGTAAATTAATGGGACCTTGTCTGTAATGTAGTCACTGGAAAACAAGAGAAGGAAGCCACTGTGATACTATTGGTGTAAAGTGTCCTGTTCTGTAATAGTTACTTCATCTAAAACACCATCAACTCTGCTAAATCTTGCAGCTGTTCTTAAACCTCTTGCTCCTCGAAGTTTGTGTAGGGTTTTTGTGGCTTTTATTTATTTGTTTGTTTGATTGCTTGCTTTTTCCCTGAAAATTTCTGTTTCACTAAAAATTTTGTCCTGATCTTTAACCTGTTGCATTTCTCTGTGTGCTGCCTTTTGGTGAGCTCAGTGCACAGAAGAGCTTTGGTATAAGGTTTTCCATATCTGTGCATTTATATAGGCTGAGAACTTGGGTCTATAAAATGTATTCCTCTCCATGGGTTGTTAAGTCTGTAGTCAGAAATTTAGGAGAATGGCTAGCTGACCCAGCTTCCAAATATTGAAAAACCTCAAAGTAATGCAGCACATAACTGAAATCACATAAAGTTTGGATATGGGGAATGAAGCTTCTGGCACCTCATTTTCATTATGAAGATGGCAACAAGAATGGAAAATGTCACAAGAATAATTCACATGTGTTTGGTCTTTAGTACTATAATTATCTAGACCTTCTTGCTTTGGGCTCCCCTTTTCCTACATAGCTTTTGGGAAAAGGTGGGTTTGGCTTTTAATGGCCTAATAAATACAAGTAATAGCTTGTGATTTGTTTAATATTTTGAACTGAAAGGTCAAGGGTAGGAAGATTAAAAAGTCACTGGGGGAAATGCTCTCAGTAAAATCCATCTCTTGCTGGAAGTAATATAGCTTCTTAAGTAAGCATAAAATCAGTTTAAAGGCAGCTCCAAGCCCAAATTAAAGCAGAAAGAAGAATAATGTTAGTGTATAGATACTACCTGCTATAGAAGGGTAAGTGAAATTAAAAACCAGACAAGGAAATCATCCCTAGTATCCCCCACAGGGTCTCTGCAGCCCTGATTATAATATTTTTGTTGGATTTTTGAGCATGTGCATCTGTCTGAAAGTCTGGGAATCCGAAGTAATGACTGAAGTGTTCTTGAGTCTCTCCTCTTCTTGCAAAGCCTCAGATGAGACTGAGTCGTGGAGCATTTTATAAAAAGCTACCTGCTGCCAAACAACTGTCTTAAATTCCAGCATCTGCCCACATGCCAGCTCCTCTCCCAAATCTGAGCACTCCCCTTCCTTTTCTTTTGAATGTGAGAGAGGTGGAGGAGAAATTAAAGGACTTTTTGCCAAAACTTTTTTCCTTGCTCGGAAGGTGCTCAGTTATGGAGGTTCTGCCTTGCCCCACTTCTCTTCTCAGCAGTGCTGCAGTGTGAGTGATGCAGTAAAGCAGCTCTGATGATTCAAGGCTGCTTCTGCAAGTGTTATTTGTGCACTGTGAGCAATGGAGACCTGAGATAGATGGGTCCTTTTCTTCTCTCAAGGATACTCTGGAGGGTTTGCACATTTTCCTGGGGCCCCAGGCAAGTGCACTCCTTGCTTTTCTCCAAAATTGGCTCTTTCCATCACAGAAAATGGGATTGTGCCTGCAAAGATATTGAAATATGCTATTAATTTTGCATATTTTTTCTGAGTGACAGTGTGGGAGCCTTTTCTCTAGAATAAATTTTCATTAAAGAAAACAGGCTGAGCAGACACATTATGGGGGTGTCTAGCTGTGTAAGTGGTAGGTAGAAGGCAGGCTTTTTATCATTTTGGTGAAAAGAGGTGAGGGAATAGGATCTAGGGCATTGTTAAGAGCTCATTGTGCATTTGAGAATATCTGCTGTTTTTATAATATAACCCTCTTGTAGCTCTGGTGAACGTGGAAGCACAACCCAGCCGTATGAGGCTGAGAGCTCAGGTAAGAGCTGCCTTCACCACTGCCACAGGTCTGCTGGGGGCCACACACACAACTGCTTGCTACTGAAGGTGTGATTAATACCAAGTGTGGTATTTTCTCTCAGCACTGGAGGTGGAAATGTACCTGTAATTATCATCCTCTAAGTTAAAAATGTTACTGCAGCAGTGCTAGGTCATCCTGACCTTCCGCAGTGGAAAGAGAAAACACTATTTAGTACTTCTTTTATAGTTTTTTAAGAGCACCTATTTTTTCTCTGGGATGTTCTGAGCAGTTAAAGCCAGCCCTCCCACAGAGTAGGATCATGCTCTTCTTATTTAGTTGCAGAAAACATTTACCATATACTACGACAAATCACACAATCAATCTTCATGTTAATCATTCTCTGCTGGAAGCTATTTACTACAAAAACTTCTGAAATTTTCTTACTAGCTGGAGAGCTGACTGTCATAGCCAAAAGAATGATTCATTTATGTTTTTTTTTTTTTTTTTTTTTTTAAAAAAAGCCAAAATTTAATTTTTTAAAAAAAGCTTTACTA